>NC_061114.1:129408931-129531415 GCF_002878395.1 Capsicum annuum | reverse complement strand
ATAATAATAATAATAATAATAATTATAATAATAACAACAAATTAAAAAAATTCAATTAGTTTCAAATTTTTTCTCTAATTTATTTGAAAATTCTAAGGATAAGGAAATAAAAATAAATTGATATTCTTATAATAAATTGATATAGTATAATATTTAAATTTGAATCTAAACAGAATTTGTATTGGAATCTAAAAAAGATAAAGAAAACGTGTATTCTATTTAGGCTTAGGTTTCTACGAATAACTTGGATAACTTTCTCATATATTCTTCTAAATTTGTTTTCATTAGTTTTTCTATTAATTGTATATTTTTCATATCTATTTTTCAATTTTCTAAATATACGTAATTTATCATGGTTGATGTGTAGGTTTGGTATGTAAGTATTTGTAAGAGTAGGTAGGTAGGTGTGGTATGTAATTTATTTTAGTCATAAAATATTTATCAAATACGTTCAATTATGTAAATAAGCTTCAGAATTATGTTGAATATACAAATTTTTGAATTATATATTTGATTTGCTTACTCTAATATATTCCTTATAAATTGTTGATATGAAAAGGGTTGAAAATGATGTTTTATTCTAAATTATAATACTCTAGAAATGTATTGTATTTGAAACTCAATTATAAAATTTGAAGTAGAGATACGAGGACACTGAGACATATAATGATTTTCGATTTTAAAATAAGGCTATTAAAGAAGATGATGATTTATGTATAATACTTTTGACAAGTAACTGCATTTATCTTTTACTGAGAATTTCAGAGGGAAGTATATGAATACACAATTAATAATAAAAAATGTTGTCAATTTCAGAACATATTAATGAAGTGAATCTATTTAACTCATATTTAATGCATTAGATAACTTCTATTTTAATTGGATAAATTTGAACTTTATTCTATTCTAAAAATTCATTAAAATATGAAGAAAATGGATAAAATATAGATAATCATGCAGATAGAACTGATTGTCCACTTCCACTCAAAATCTAAAATTGCATTATAAAAAAATAAAGAAATCAACAAAAATAATTTTAAAAAAGTAGGAGTGCTTGGTGGAAGTGGGGGTCTTTGTGTGAGAAAAAAAATTATTTTTTTAAGAAATATTTTTTTACGGGGGGTGGGGGGTGGGGGGTGGGGAGGTTTGTGGAGTTTAGGGCGGGTGGTAGTCAGGGTGGGGGTGGAATAAAAAATAATTTTAAAAAAGAACTAGGGGTGAGGCAGAAAAAATTCTATTTTTTTTTTCAAAAACATAAAAAAAAATTGAGGTTTGGGGAGGGAAGGGGGGAAGGTAGTTGGAAACAAAAAATTTAATTTTTTTGATAATGTTAGAAGACAGCCTACGATATCAGATGTCGTAGGTCGGTATACCATTGAAAGCTCAAACAGAGGGGGGAGAAGGGAGGGGGGAGTGGTGAGTGAAAAAAAGTTAAAAATAAATAAATAAATTAGGGGCATGGCTAGGTTGGAGGTGGTGGATAGAAAAAAATTAGATTAGAAATTTAAAATTGTTCAATTCTCTAAGAGTTTTTTTGATTGGAGACAAGTTATCATCGGATTAGCTATTTAGGAATAAGTTATCTCATCAAGTATATGAGATAACTTATCATGTCACCATAGTATAAATGACGGGATAAATAATCTTGGTACTAACTAATACCTCTAACCAAATACACGATAAAATAAACCTGATATCCTCATATTATTAAACTTATATCTCACACGAAACAACTCTTAAAGGTAAAATATACGTAAGCTCATATCCAATCTATTCATTAATCACCCAATTCATATTTTATCGACACTTAATATGGGCAAAAATGATAATTATCTAACATATTAAACTATTTTGGAGCCTTCTTCTAATCTATATTTCAATTATTTTGTTATGGATAACACTAATTATCTATTTTAGTTTGTATATTATGAATTAAAAGAAAAGAAAACTTAATTGCTTATGCGTGTAACACCAATTTTTTTCATTCAAATTCAAATTTAAAGAAAAGTTAAGTAATTAAAATACATTAGAAAAAAAAATGTACACCAAGGATTGAGGTGAGGGAAGGTGTGAGGAAAATTTGAACTAATTTTGACAATATCACAAAGTAATTAGATCATAGACATATTACTATTTATAAGTTTTAAACGGAACAAACGAGGGAGAATAGAATAAAAAATTAACTATAAAACAATCAATATTAACAATTTAAAAATTTTAAATTGTAAAAGTATAAGAAAAAATCCAAAACATAAAAGATTTTTATAATTATATGATTATTTTTAATCATATATATTTTATTAGGAGTCGGAGATAGAAAATATTAGTAATCTAATATCTTTAAATTGTAAATAATATAACAAAGTAAAAAATAAAGAATAAAATTATTTTAAAAATCACATGATTGTTTTTCTTCGTAGATTTTGTTAGAGATAGGTGAATTGGGGTTTTGGTTGGTTGGGAGGGCGGGTAAAAAAATAGGGTGGAGTGGGGGTATGGAGGTAGAGGTGGGTGGTGTGGAGGTATAATTTTTAAAATTTATTTTCACATTTTATGGAGAAATAGTATAATAGTTATATCTTTTTAAGGTAATATGATTGAACATGATTTAAACAAGACATCTCAATATGAAATTATTAATAGATTTTTTTAATATTATCCATGCATCGCGCGAGTACGTATACTAGTTTTATTAATAACCAAATTATGATGAATTTATTTATTTTTTCTATATGGAGAAGCACAATGTAAAATTAAATATTAAAGAATCAACTTGGCTCAACTGAACAATTCAAACGTGATTGAGCTTGATTAGGACTCGGCTCAACGCCTAGACCTAGCTGTGTGGTAGAAGAGTTGGTCAAAGGAAAGGCACGACTATCCTTGGGGTTGACCAAGAAAAGTAAAGAATTTAATTTTCCTGTACAATATACATATGCATAGAGAAACATGAGAAAATTGAAGGAAAAGTGTCATTTAAGTCTTGAATGAAGAATTGGTGATATTGGCCAACTTAAAGTGTCAAACATAATTAGGAAACTTGATTAACTTTCTAATCTTTTCAAAAATACAAATCAACCCACACCCCTCTCCTTTCTAAATCAACTGTATCTCTCCTCTCTCTCTTACTTGACAGTCTCTCTCAACTCTTTCCTAACCAACAGTTCTACAAAATTTCTCTCTTCAATCTCCGGCGACTTCAAGCTCCGACGATAAATAGCTGGGCGAGTTTCTTTTTGACTTTCAACCGTGTTCTCCGACGACAACAACTTCGAGTTCTTCGTCGTCCCATTTCTTTTTTCACCGATAAAAAATTATGTCTTTTTAGTTATGAAGAAAAAGAGGAACTTGAGCCAACTTGTCTTCTAGTATTGATTAACAATTTCAATATTTCTAGCTTAAATTTGAAATGTGGACTGAAGAAAACCCTAATTTTTAGCATTTCTTCTTTACTCTTTTTGGTATGAAATATAATTTTTTGTTGTCATTGTATTTCTCATTATTGTAGTTCTTGGTCACCGTTGATGTTCTTAGTGTGTGTGTTGTGTTGGTGCTGCTGGGTTGATTTGTTATTTTTCTTGATAAAAATGGTGTATTTGATATTAAACAGTAATAGTGTTGTTGTTCTATTGAAAAAAATCCAGGTACTATTTTTTTCTGCAATAGATAAACCATCTGATACAATAGATGAACAATCTGATGCAACAGATTAAACATCTGATGCAATAGATGATTCATCTGTTGCAACAGATAAAAATATCTGATACAATAGATTAAACATCTGATATAACATATGTAAATTTGATACAACAAATGAAAATCTGATGCAACACATGAAAATCTGATGCAATAATAAAAATCTGATGCAACAGATAAACAATCTAACAGATCATTCATTTGTTGCAACAAATGACTCTTCTATTTAAAAGAAATCTAAACAATATTGATCCAACAAATAACTCATTTTTCAATATATGAGTAATATATTTTTATTATTTTTAATATATTACTCATCCACTGCAACAGGTTGGTTATAGGTTGCAACAGATAACCTACCTGATGCAATAAATGAGTGATTTGTTTTTATTATTTCCAATGGATTACTCATCCGCTGCAATAGGTTGGTTATAGGTTGCAACAGATAACCTACTTGGTACAACAGATGAGTGATTTATTTTTATTATTTCCAATGGATTACTCATCTGCTGCAACAGGTTGGTTATAAGTTGCAACAAATAACCTACTTGGTGCAACAAATGAGTGATCTATTTTTATTATTTCCAACGGATTACTCATTTGCTGCAACAGGTTGGTTATAAGTTAAAACAGATAACCTACCTAGTGCAAAAAATGAGTGATTTATTTTTATTATTTTCAATGAATTACTCATTCGCTGCAATAGGTTGGTAATAAGTTACAACAGATAACCTACCTGGTGCAACAGATGTGTGGTCTATTTTTATAATTTCCAATAGATTACTCATCCTTTACAATAGGTTGGTTATATGCTGCAACAGATATCCTACCTGGTGTAGCAGATGTGTGGTTTGTTTTTACTGTTTCCAACAGATTACTCATCTGCTACAATAGGTTGGTTATATGCTGCAACAGATAACCTACATGATGCAATAGATGAGTGATCTATTTTTATTGTTTCCAATGGATTACTCATCCGTTGCAACAGGTTGGTTATGGATCCCAAAAGAAAAAATATTAAATCAAGTCCAAGTAAAGGAACAAGTGAAGCAGCTAGGCTATATCCACTGCTTTATGAGCTTGCTTTACAAGCGTTATCTCAATCAGGAGCACATAATGATGAAAATGGGGAGAAGGAATATTTCAAAAGAAAAAAATCCAAATGCTAATAGCCCTTCCACTAAAAAGTTGGTCAAAATATTCAGCATTGATCGTTATCCCGTGAGAATGCAGTTGATGGTGCCGCAGATTTAATGGGTGATTTCGTGGTTAATTCATCCATGGAAAAATATTTTGACCCCTTCAAAAAAATACTTTGAGAATAAAAAATGGATGCTTATTTCAGGGACAGCTTCTTTGGGCAATATCTTGATTTGTCGGAGGACAACAATGCTCATTTTCAAATGAAAATGGTATATGATCTTCTCAAGCGTAGGTTTATGTATGAAAATAAAGATAAGATGGATGAGGTATGGATAAATTATTGTGGCATGCCTGTTTGTTTTGGTTGGAAGGAGTTTGCAATAGTTACTGGATTAAAATATTATCCTCCTTCTCCTTCTCAAGTTATACATATTCTAACCTAAAAAAACACCTCACACACCCAAAAAAGGCAAAGGCAAGTCCACTGATCGTGATGACCTGGTGTCCCTTATTGGTCCAAGCTTCAAAAACATAATTTGATAGAAGTGTTGAAAGGTAAAAGACTTTCAAAGAAGCACAATCAATCATTGTGTTTGGTTTAGTTTGTACATAATATTCTTTGGGCGAGAAACGTTAACAACAACATACCACTTTGTTTGATAAAGCTCTCCGAGGATTTTGAGGCATTTAACAGCTATCCTTGGGGTTATGAAAGTTTTAAAATGGCTATCAAATATTTGTTGACTCATTAATGCCAAAAACAGCCAACTTATATGGCTTTCCATGGGCTTTCATGGTAAATATTTCTTTTATTATGACATGATTCATTTTTTATTCAATAGTGCTTTTGATTTTTTAGCGTTATTTTATAGGCTTGGGCATTTGAAGCCATTCTTTATTTGAGACAACAAGTGAACTACCAGGAAGAAGTTTCCTGTCCAAGAATCCTGATATGGTTGTCCGCTAAAACTTATAAAAATATAAAATTTCTTGATCTCTTCACCACCCCAAGGAAGCAGTAAGTCTAATTCTAATTAAGTTTTTATTTTAATTAATGATTGTTTAAAATGATTTCATCATCATTCTAATATATGTACTGATTTATTTTAGATTGTCCATCCGTGGATTGTTTCGACCAATCAAGAGTTGAAGATACCATTTTTTCTTACTTTACGGTATGTGCAAACTTTATTGGACCTTAAAGTCATTGATAAAATAAAGAAGGAATTGCTTGGAGCAACAACTATTGCAATAAAAATAATTTTGGAGGGTGCACTTGATGTTGTTGATGATGGTAGTGGTAGTGCTATTGCTGTTGAGGCTAATGATGCTCCTCTTATAGTTTTTAAAACAACCAACCATTATGATTATGATCATACTGGTTATACAGATTTTACCACTTCTAGCGAATGTTCAGCATGCTAATGTCAAAACTTCAAGGTGAAACATGATGGAGTGATTAATGCTATTAATACATTAACTGCTTCTGTAAAAAAAATAACATCTAAGAGGGGAGTTATTCCATCAAAGAGGATTTCATATCCATACACTCTACTACAGATCAAGGTGGCTAAGAGAAGAAGGAAAGAAATTTCCAAGGTATCATCAATGTACAAGAGATACAGAAAAGTAGCACGAGCTAAAGAAAGTGAATGTATATCATATGTTCCAACAAACAAATAGACACATATCTGCTTTAATAGATTATACATCTACTGAAAATTATCAAACAGATATATACATCTGTTGCAACTGTCGTATAACCTGTTGCATTAGATGTATTATCTGTTGTAACATATGTCCGTCTATTTCAGCAAACCAAACAAGTCTTAGTACTATTTTAATTTATACCAACAGATGAGTCATATATTGTAACGGATGGGTCATCTATTCAAAATTATCGTATATTTATGTTTTACCTGTTTGAGTTTGTCACAATAGATGATCTATCTGATGCAACAAATAGATAATCTCTTATATATATGTGATTAGCATTGACAATTCTGAATTTTCAAGTGGATGTTACAATAGAAGCTACTGTTGAACAACATAATATCACAGTTAAACATCCATCAGCTGCTTCCATGGAACAAGAAAAAGTGGAGCCCATCAGTTCAGGAGAACGGAAGAGAGCCCGTCAGTTCAATAGCTTGGATGAGGCTTCAAAAAACTAACAAAGTTAATCAATGACTATTCAGGATGGATTGCTGATGGGTTGTTAAAGCATCACACCAGCAGGTACATAAATCATTTTTAAAGATATTGACTTATATAATTCTTGTTGCAAAAACATGACATTAACACATATAAATCATATAGAAAATAAAATGATAAACACTACAAAGTAAACGAATAGAGCCTTGGTTTTGATATGTTCGACTTTGTTGTTGCACATTCCGGAATGAAGAATTGGTTCTATTTGATGTCACAACCCCAAACTTATTGGAATGATGAGGCTTAAATGTCATATATATTACTATTAATTAATACTTTATTTAATTGAATCTGTGTATTAATTTTATTATCACGTAATCTGAAATGTTTGATAATATGTGCAGCACATTGATGTCATTTTTTACTACCTCCAAAAGAAGGCCAAGTTGCAAACACAAGAACAATACAGATATACAACATACGATTATTTGTACAAAGTTTATATTAATAATGTCTACGATAGGTTTTGTCAACAACAGTCAGAAGTTTCTCAAAATGAGGAATTCTTAATCAACATCATCAAAGGTTTTAGCATTTTAGCTGGCTTACCTTGCCATTTGGTCGACGAAGTATACATCCCAATCAATTGTAGTGATGAATTCCATTGGGTGTTGGTTGTCGCCGTTCTAAAAGAGAGGTGCATCCAATTTTATGACTCGATATCACGAAGGAGACATTTCGGGCCATTGTCAAAAATACAAAAGCTGGCCAAAATATTGCCTACTTACCTTGATATTAGTGGCTTTTTGGACCAAATGGTTCATACTGATTGGTCGACGATTGAAGCATACCAGAATAAAATAGGTAATCTATTTGATGTAGAATATGTTGAAGAAATTGCTCAACAACCCATTGGTATCCTGCAAGTATCATGATTTAGTTTCATCTCATAAATTTCACAACACTTATAGGAACTGCAAGATATGGATTATCTATTATTTTTAAAACACCGGGATTGCGATTTTTTTGTTGTCGCTTACGCCAAGTATTTGAGCGATGGATTACAAGTACCAAATCATAGAATTGATGCACAACTACTCCACAAAATATATACTTCTCTTTTATGGAAATACGGAGAAGTGAAAGCTCAGAAACCATATGCAAACGACATTAAAGATCCACGACGACCGAAGTCAAATTCCATAGCACTGGATAAAGAACAACCTGTCCATATTGAGTATATTTTTATGGCTTGTGTCTGTCAAAGTAATAACCTCTCCTTGGTAATTGTTGGCACCAAAGGTTAAATTGTTAATTTATTTGTAAAGTAGGTCATTTTTACCCATAATGATTTTTTTACAATTCATTTATTTGTTAAGTTATTTCAGGTAATTTCTGAAGGCTTCGATTTATTTTATGTTGTCTATGAATATAATTTAATTCTTAGTTTTGAACTTATTAATAGAAATAGAATACTATATTCAAATATTGCAATAGATACTACATCTATTGCAACAAACGACATATCTATTGGAAATTATCAAACAGATTTTGACATTTGTTGCAATATGTAGGCCATCTGTTGGAAATTATCAAACAGGTCTTCCTACCTTTTTTATTTGTTCCAATAGATTACCTATCAATTCCAACAGATAGACTATATATTGCAACAAATTGTATATCTATTGCAACAGATAGCCTGAGAAACATCTATATAATTTAACAGATGACTAACCTATTGTAACAGATAATTAATCTATCACAGAAGATATACTATCTGTTACAACAGATAGACAATCTGTTGCATTATAAAAAATTCAACTTTTGTCAAACCTAAAAAATTGTTATGGCGTTTTCCTTTGTACATCTTCTTTTTTATTAATAGGATCCAAGCATTTAGTTAGTACCTCATAAGCCCATACCTCTTGCATTTTTTCTATAACGGCGTTGTATAGACCAGATATTTCTATGTCGGTCAACAAACATTCGATGTATGCAAACACGTATGGCTTGCACGCGGCACCAATTTTATTTTTTTAAAGGTGCATACCCTTGTTTCGACCTTCAAAATCCCATGCTTTCTTCATCAAGACTTTCACTGGTAAATGATCTATCAGTTTACTCTGCCTCAATAAGATAGGGAACAACTCCAATAGTGGCTGCATGTGGGTAAAAAAACGCCGCCGTCGAAGACAGGTAAGCTGCAGTCATAAACCTTAGTCTTTCCCTCCTCGAGAAGTATCTCAACAGTGAGAAAATATTAGACTTTCACGTTCATGACTGCAAGAAATCTCTTTGCCTTGGTCCATCTCTTACTGTGTGGATATGGCCTCTTTTCTTTAACATAGTTAATCATATCTTCATCCCATTTGTACGTATAAACTAATGTATCAAATCCCAAGCCTCTGGGATTTGACGCTAGTTTACGAAGCCTATTGTACCTATTCTTGAAATTATTATAGAAGTTGAGGTCCATTATCCTATCGACAGCATCATAAGTATCTGGGTAAGCTAATTGCCTGCCCCTCATGAGGCAGAGAATTTCATCAACATAATATGATATAAGAAGACAATTTTTAAATAGGTTAGTAATTGTAAAGAAGAAAAATATAGTGGAAAGATGCAACAGATAGTCCATCTTTTGCAGAGGGTTCTCTGAATTTGTTCACAAATTACCCAGCTGACGCAACTTATACAACAGATGTTTAATCTATTGCAATAGAACAACCACCAGTTGTACCAGAATACCTAACTGTTACAATAAAAGACATATCTATTCTGTAACTTCTTCTTCATGGAGTAGATTAGAAGACTAGGTTAGGAAAAGTAAACTTACCCTATCCACGTACCACTTACGCATAGTTGTCATACTCCTGAAGTCTTTGGTGTTGAACATATGCATGATGTATTCTTCTGCAGGTTTCTGCTTCTTGGGATACTTGGCATTTTGCAGTTCCATCCTCTCTTTGTCACCAAGTATCGCGTATATGTCCACCTTCTTCAGTGGACCCTAAACTTTAAAAACTTTTGGAGAGGGAGGAGTTGCAATTTTTTTTTTAGACTAGAGAGTATTTGGGTAATTTTTCTTTTCTTTATTCTAACCACCATTGTAGGAGTGTATGAATCCTTCACTTCATGAATCCTTCACTTCTTGGATGGTATGGCACCCCTCTTGGATTTCAATTCCTCGGCAGCTTCCATCTATTTCTTTAAGGAGTTTATACTATCCTTCCTTGCCTAACTGCTCTTTTTATGGCTGTTGATCTAGCCAATTCCTTCTTTATTAACTCCATCATTGGGTCTGCTATTGTATCAATAAGATCTAGAGTAATAAAAAAAGTCCCAACTCCTGCTCAATAGGCACGATGTAAGGATGCACAACCTATAAGAAAAAGACAGATACATTTAAATCATATAATAATAATTTACAGTTAGTTGGGTTGGATGTTAACACAGTCAACTTATGCAATAGATGATCTATCTGTCGCAATAGTTGATCTGTATGTCATAATATATTAATAATATGTTATGTCAGATTACCCATCTGTAGATGGGTAATCTGTTGAGTGGGGTTCAGAGAACCAGAGTAAAAGATGGTTAATATGTTGCGAAATAAGGATCATCTATCACAACATATTACCCATCTATTGCACCAGTTGTAGTAGATGGGTAATCTGTTGCAACAGACGACCCATCTGTCGTAAAAGATGGCACATCTGTTTTAATATCTTTCTTTATGTTAAATTATTTTAATCAAAAGAAGATGTACTGCATTATCTGGAGGGTTAAAGATATCAGCCTCCTTAATTCTTATGTTGCTATTTACGGCCAACCACCTGAGGATCCTTGGATGAGAAACCTCATTCAGGTAATCCTTGTCCTATTTTCGGAGGGGAGGAATGACTTCAAATGCCCAAGCCTAAAATATGTAAACTGGAAGCAACCAAAAAAATTCATAATAATTATTCAATATAAAATAATGGATGAGTAAACAAATAGTGATTAAATTTACCATGAAAGCCCAAGGAAAGCCATATAATGTGATCGTCTTTAGGGATAGGTTTGTTAGTAAATATTTGAAAGTCAAGTTGTAGCTGTCATATCCCCAGGGATAATCGTTGAATTTCTCAAAATCCCCAGCAAGCGCCAATAAATCATCTTTTATGACTTTCTTGCCAATATAACAGAATGGGCAAACCAAACCAAGAACAATTGCTCCCTGTACTGCTTTGGTATGGTTTTATCCTTGAGATCTTCTATCAAATACACCATTTTGTACCTATGTCTAGAAATGTCTAACAACTCATCTATTTTTTCCTTGCGTTTGTTGGTTTTGGTGGGTAGTTGCTTGGACAATGCATTTCTCCTATTTGATGGTGGTGATGGTTTGGCTTTATTTCTTGCCTTGGACCTTTTGTGGGGTGTTTCCTTGGTGAGAGGTTTTTTTGGACGATCGCATCTTAAGCCTGTTACTATGGAAAACTCTTTCAAGCCAGAACAAACCGGCATACCACAATAGATGATCCAGATTTCATCAATTTTTTTGACCCCTCCTTCGAATCTTTATCATCCCCCACGTACTTGATTCTGTGCTTGAGAAAAACATATCCCATGCTCATTTGAAAACGGACAGTGTGGTCTTCAAGTAGCTCAAGAAAGCATCCAAAGAAGCTCCAAGACCACTAATACCACCACTACGACCACCACCACCACCACCAAGACCACCAACACCAACACTAAGATCACCAACACCACCACCAACGCCACCAATACCCGCATCAAGACCATCAAGACCTCCACCATCACTACTAATGCCACTAATACCAACACCAAGACCACCGTCACCACCACTAAAACCACCAATATCGACACTACCAACAAAAGCCACCAACAATACCACAAATACCATTCAACAATACCATGATAATCAATGAAACACTGCGATAAAAACTAGAATTTTCTCAGGTTCTTTTTACGTTTTTTAGAATCAAAACTAAAAATTCTTAACTCATTCTCAAAGGTAATACAACTAAAAGTCTTCTTTTTCATCATTAACTAAAAAGCCCTAATTTTTAGAATAAAGAGTCAATTTAGAACTTTTCTCAAACTCTGTTACCTGCGAAGACAGAGAAAACAACGGATACAAGTGAGAATGAAGTCAAAAATAACTATGTGGTTGGAAATGGAAAGAAAATTGATTTATTTTGAAGGGTTGAGTAATATGTTGAGTAGTTGTCGTCTGTATTGTAGAGAGAGAAAAAAAGTATGAGAACTTGAGATTGAAATAATGAAACATTTTCCCCGCAAATGGAAGATTTGTATTAGGTTGATTTGTATTTTTGGAAAAGAATAACAAGTTTTGCAATTGTTAATTTGGTCCGAATTGATCTTAATTATCTTTTTAAATCAATTAAAAAGTAATCTATTGCAACAAATGACTAAGATGTTGGAAATTTTTAAATAGATATTTAGATCTGTTGCAACAAATTACCTATCTAATTTAATTATCAAATAGATATTTGCATCTGTTGCGACAAATGACTGAGCTATTGGAAATTTTCAAACATATTTTGATATCTGTGGCAACAGATGACATATCTGTTTGAAAATCTTTTTCTTTTTTAATTTTAAAGCAACCTTCTGTCCGAAAGAATAAAGATAAAATACTACTAAGGCGGTAAAAAATATTTCTTGGATAACTCCATTTTGTAAAATAGACACTTTGAAAACTTTTTTTACATTTTTTGACACAAGTCTTGGAAAATTAAGTATTTAGACACTAGGTTGACATCATCACTTCTTATATACAACCCTAGCACACAAGTTTTAAACATTACACTTTAGTCCCCCTCCCCATTCATTTAATATTTAATATTTTTCACTATTTTTAAATTTCCATCAGTTTTTATATTTCCCTATTTTAATTTTAAAAATTGTCCAAGAATCCACCAATAGGAGCTCCTATTATTCACCAATATTTTTTGATTCCGGCGACTTTCACCATTTGACATATCACTTCTTTATCTACCACATAGTTTATTATCGATTCTATTTTAAGTCTATTAAAAAAATCTATTATTCAAATAAAAAGACGAATAGTCGAGCATTTATAATACATCAAAAAAAGCGGTTGCACATCCTCTCACACCCTGCATCGATTGGGTATACGCTATCTCCTCGAATTCCACTAACACACGCATCTACCTACAACTGATCGGGAAGACCAAAGGCTTCTATTTTGGTCTATATAAACCATTGTTGCAATGAACTTGTGAAATGAAGTGTTTTCTGTATAAAATTTTATTGCAACACCCTTTCTGTTTGGCTCTAAATTAATTATACAATTTTGTTCTTGGTTGAAATTTTGCAATTTCCATTGTTAGAAGATGAATGAAACAGTTGCAGACGTCAAAATTAATGGTCTATCATATATGTATATATATATATATACAAATTCATATATGCTAATGGATAATGAATCTAGTCTATCAATGATTATGTAGATTTTTACAAAATTAATTGCAAGGTCGATATAGTATATGATTGACCGAGATCAATAACCACACATAACTTTCTACATAATCGATGGATTTGATTATGTGGGTTCATGAAATCTAAATAATTAAATAAATAAAATTGTGTCGATTGTAAATCATAGACTGCAAGCTTTGTCAATAGTATACGATACTGTTGGACCTCTTGTATAAATCTTAAAGATAATCGATGCCTTCTTATGTGTTGGCTAGATGCTAAACCGTATAGATCCACACTCGGTCAATGCTAAGGTATATAGGGGTTGGTGCAACTGTAAAAGAAACATTAGTATATAGTCAAAGATATAAATAATTAAATAAGTAAAATTGATTTGAGGGTCACATATTGTGTCCATTATAAATCAGACTTAAAGCCTTGTCAATAAGATACCGCATTGATTTATTGCTCTTAGTAGCATATTTGGGAAAAAAGGAATAACTAATTGATAAAATAATAAATAATTAGATTTGATGCAATTAAAGGAGCTTGAACAAGTCATGTGATCGTATAAGAGTCCACGTAAATTAGAGAAGTTGATCAAAGATGGGTGCGGATGGGTAGTGGATGAACAAATGAATTCCTCACAACATACTTATGCTTTAGTAAACGTTGCCCTAAGGATGTTGGTTTTTCAACCACAAGTCATCACCTCACACATCTTTGATCACCACTTTTAATTTACGTGGACTCTCATACGATCACATGACTTGTTTAGGCTTATTTAATTGCATAAAATCCAATTATATTATTTTATTAATTAAATAATCTTTTCAAAATATGTGTTAGTTATGGTCTATGAATATGTATCCTCATTTAGTGCATTTATTAATGAAGTAGTCCGTAGTTTATGCTAGACTATGCTTAATTATTTACTCGACCTTATACAGTCTAGAATAGACTGAGAACTACTTTCACAATTAAATAAATAGACGATGATATTTATTTATAGACCATGACTAGCACATATTTTGAAATGAATTATTTAATTAATAAAATAATAGAAAATTGGATTTTATGTAATTAAATGAGCCTAAACAAGTCATGTGATCATATGAGAGTTCACGTAAATTGAAAATGGTGATCAAAGATGTGTGAGGTGATGACTTGTGGTTGAACAAATGATGGTAGTTGAACAAATGAATTCCCCACAAGATACTTGTGCTTTGGGTAAACATTATCCTGAGGATGTTGGTTGTACAATCACTACCCATCCTCACACATCTTTGATCACCTTCTACAATTGACATGAACTCTCATACGATCACATGACTCGTTTAAGCTCATTTGATTGCATAAAATTCAATTATTTATTATTTTATTAATTAATTATTCCTTATTTTTCTAATATGATACTATGGGAAATAAACCAATACGGTATATTATTGATAAGGTTTTGCGTCTATGATTTACACTGGACACAATCAATGCAACATAAAACAATAAACTGGTTTGTCGTCATTGTAAATATATGATTTATTCAATCCATCGTGCATTCATTCTATAAATTATAGAGAACAACTTCTATAATATTTGCCATCAACCTCTATAAATTAGGACAATAGTTGAACTGGTAACGCAATGCAATCAACTATTTAATCTAACAAGACAATGAAATAACTGAACATAATTTTATCAGTAAATGTCATCATTGACATGCCAAATATATGTAATTCAACTATCCATAAAAAAATCATTAAAAACAACAAATCATTAGAAAAATTGTTTGTTCCAAACCACCGAACTACATGTTATCATCATTGAGTTCCTTAACAATGCCCATCACATCCATTTCATTTTCTTCATGTTTTCCCCCTCTTCTTCTACTTCTTTCTTCTCATTTTCTTTCTTTTCTTCTTATTCTTGTAATTTCTTCTTTTCTTCAATATTTTCGTCCTCCTGTTCAGCCACTCCTTCTTCATAAGTTGCCTTTTCGTTTTTCTCTTCTTCTTCTGATAATGATGATTTCTTTTCACCATCTTCTTTTGTTTTCTCCTCATTTTCTACTTCTTCTTCAGCTGTCCTCTCCTAATCTTTTTCTTCTTCTTCTTCTTTCGCATCTTGTTCATCTGCTGCTCTCTCCTCTTCCGTTTCTTCTTTTTTCTTCTCTTCTTTAGCTTTTACATCTGCTGCAGCAATGTCAGTCACTACAACTGCAAGTTTTTTCAAGGTTTAATTGATGCCTGCTACTAGGGGGACTGTCGAGGTGCACTGAATTATTTTGAAATTATTACAAAAATTATGCAAGAAAATAAATTAATTTATCTTCATCTTGTTGCTTCTTTTTATTCTTCTCTATTCTCCCCAACCTCTCATCTCTAATATAAAAAGCAATATCCAAAACATTTTTATCCAGCACAATTAAAAACCCTTATGGTCACGCAGGTCATCATCATTAGAAGCGTCAGGTGTAGTTTTGAGTCCACTTGAACCAACATGATCACAAGCACATGTTGGACTTGGAACATAATTGTGACCATCCAAATCTTCATCTTCATCCACGACCTCCGCTGATGAAGTCAGGACAGTCACGTCTTTTAGCTGCGTCTTCAAGGCATCGATAGATATATCCTTAACTCCGTCCGTGTATGGATTAAATATTTTTATGTATCTGTGCTCCACCCCATGGATAATAAGAGTAAGGTATGGGTGCACAATCTGTAAAAAAATAAATATAAATTACACGACATTCACCAATATAATAATATTATTATCATATTATAATAAGTATAATTTTACCTTTGTGCTGTTTCCTTTATACTTAAACGGTCCGCCTTCCATTATGTTGTCATACTTCGACGTGTGCCATCTAAGAAGATGGGAAATGGGCAAAGAAGAATCCAATGACTTACCGACATACCTTCCCAGATGAGAAGGCCTCATATATCCAAACCTGCAATCAATAAAAGCATAAGTAAATCTATAGGGTCTATGTATTATTACATAAATAGGTAAGAGTCTATAATAAATCAATAAGATGGTAGATTAGAAGTACCATAAATACCCAGGGAAAGCCATATAACGCATACAATGCATTATTCCTCTTCACAAATGCTTCTTTCTTCTTGATCAAATCAATCTTCTTTTCCAAATAGCACAATGTTAGCCCAAATGACTCTTTTCCCCATGGATAGCCCCCAAAGAAATATAAATCAGCCACCATCTTGATGTGGCCTGAATCTACCTTCTTTGACGGGTTCTTTGCCAGCAACATCGAGTGCCCGAACCAAACCAAAGTGCACTTCAACTTTTGTTGACTAATCAACCTATTACCTTTGATCAGGATAATCAACCTTGAGGCAATAATGCTCTTGTTCTTTGTCACCTTAAAATGAAAGCTTTCTCCATTTTGGAGGACTATCGAAAATAGCCTCTCTACTTTTTTGGAGGTACCGGTATGGACTACATACATTTTACCCTCCCTAGACCCCACTTTGTGGGAATACACTGGGTTTGTTGTTGTTGTTGTTGTTATTATTATTGTTCATTTTTTATTCACGGGGATATGTTGAACAATTCAGCCCCGTAATAAGAGCAAATTTCTTTAAGCCGAAATGAGCTGACTTACCATTCACACAAATCCAAATTTCATATAGTTTTTTTATTATTTTTGATACATCGCAGCAACACATAATGGACCATCTGTCCATTAAACTTAAATGTTCCGGCATATGCCTCAAGTGTCTGAAACAGGTCTTCTTAAATTAGCATACAACTTTTATTCAACAAGAATTCTTCTAAACTCTCAATAGACTGTCATTCTTTCTCTTACAAAAATCTTTGCAGGAAAAGAACCTAGCTCATCCATCCAAGTTGTTAGGTCGTACAACTCAACGGAGATATCTCTCGCACAAATTGGCAAGGATAGGGGATCATCCTTCTCCCCGTCTCTACTATCTCTTCTGTCCTCATCTTAACCGTTATAACTTTAACTTTCTTCTTCACTTTCCCCTTCGTTTTTCCCTTCACTATCCTCAACATCGTCACTATCATATGCACTACTTTAGTCATATTCAAAAATATTGGCAAGAATTTTAATTCAGTTTTCAACTCGGATTCATCGACTACAACTTTTTTTCCTCTTCAAAGTTTTGAAAACTTCTTCAGTTTTTCACTTCCTACTGCTAGAAGCAGTAGAATCAGGCCTATAAATTGCTTTATAAACTCTCACCATTCATGATCTACAACAAAAAATGAATTTGTACTGGTCGATTTATTGATCTCTGGTCTATTAATAAAAATAAAAAAATGAAACAAAAATAAATATTTTGCGGTCGATCTATCGACCACTGGTTGATTAAGAAAAATTAAAAAATGCCTCTAATCAAACATGCAAATCAAGTTCCAACTTCTCCAGATATTGACAGTGCAATTCACAATAACAAGAACACTATTAAAATGGGTCCAATACAGTACAAAAAATTCAAAATCAATACACAATATAAATGCAAAAATTTTTTAGTCATTATCCAAATCAAAACACGATTAAACATGTGGAATCGACAATGTTAACTAAAAAAACTCAAATTTTGACTAATTAATAACGAACAGTGCAATTTTTGTCAAAATCGAAGAACCCCAACACAAAGTGGAAATAAAAAAACATATTAAAATAGATCTAAACTGATCGGGGAAGAAGATTAAACTTACCTAACAAGAGAAACTAAAAAATTTCAACTTGGGAAGCAAGAGTCGACCAAAACTTTTTTTTCAAAAAATATGAAGAAAAATCCAGAGAAAAAGAGGATTCGAGGAGAGGGAAAAGTTTTTGAATTTATTAAATGATTTTAATAAATGCTTGAAAAGTTAATAAATATAAAAAGGGATCATATTGTATTTTTTTATCAAGTTGTATTCTCCAAATTAAGTTTTCAAAGTGAGATGTTGGAAATTTTCAAACAAATATCTGATTTAATTGTCAAATAGACATTTTCATCTGTGCAATAGATGTCTGAGCTCTTGGAAATTTTCTAACAGATATTGATATTTGTTGCAACGGATGACATACTACTAAGGTGGTAAAAATATTTTTTTAGATAACTCAAAAATCTACTCCTTGAGTAGTCTTATCTTGTCTTTTCAATGTCACTCATCTTCCTCGAGCCCTTCAAGTTATTGATGAGTATTAATGAATATTTAAACCCATGTCTAAAATTATCTCTCCTTCAATCCTAAATTTATTCATCTCTCTTTTTTTTTCTTTCTCTCCTTTTTAGGGTTTTCATAACCGTTTCTTTTTTCTCTCTTTTCTCTCCTCATTCTCGTAAGGTTCCTTTCTGATCTCAATCAATCTATATCTTTTCTCGACTAAAATTACTGTTTTGATCCCCTTACTTTTTATGTTGCGGATATGGTTCACTATTGTTCTTTCATTCTCGTATTCTTCTTTGCAAGTTATTTAAATTAGGTATTTACATCTGTTTTTTAATTTAATTACCCTTTACCCATATCATATTTATTTAAAAAAATTGAAGGAAAGTTATTTTTAAATCTTTAATGAACGAGCCATTGTTATTATTAAAATATGCAAAAAAGTTATCTGTTTGGGAAAGTTTAAAAGCTTTGTTGGCAGTATCATTTTTTTGGTATGTATTTTGTTTGTTTCTTTATTGTTGATGCTGTAATTGATGTTGTTGATAGGGTTGGTGTTATTGGAACTTATGATGTGGTGTTGTTGATGGTGTTGGAACAAATGATGTTGCTTCTTTATTGTTGATGTTGTTTCTTTGTTGTTGATATTGCAACAGATGGAGCAATTGTTGGAACAAATCAAACCCACTAGCAAGGCTGGTTTGATGTATTCTAATAGTTTACACATCTTTTGTAATAGGCTCTACATCTGTTGCAACAGCCTATACATTTATTACAACAGATTAACAATCTATTGAATAGATGGGAAGCTACTGCAACAGATGTGAAGCCTGTTGTAATAGATAGGTAATCTATTACAACAGATGGACAATATTCTTTCTATTCTTCTCTTGTTTGACATTAATTATTTTTCTCTTGTTTGTAGATATAAGGAAATGAGTCTTGATCAACTTTTGCCCGATCAACACAAGAGGCTACAATAAAGATGGGTTAGGAGTAATAAGCTTCTTGCTGATGAAACTTCATATGTGGGAGGTATGTATTACTAATAATGTTATCATAAAAACACACATAGAGTACACTGATTTTGTGAGTATTGTTTTTTACCGATTAGGCATTGATCATTCAAATAAGATATCTGTAATTTTACAGTTAAGTTTTATAGGTTCGAACTGATAAGGCTGAGGGACCATGAATATGGTTCTGATACCCTGTTAAGATTTAATAACGGTTGTTGCTCATGTCTATGTGTCAAGCTTTGTGAAGTGATCAAGTTTTGTGAAGTGATCAAGATTTAATAACGGTTGTTGCTCATGTCTATGTGTCAAGTTTTCAAAGCCTCCCACCACTTCAACCAAGAACGAAAATCAATATATTTATTGCTCTAGCCCAAATTTATATGGTTGGGTTTCTCAAGGTGATGATTATATGCCAGAAGGTGCGGTAGGAGAATACTTGTTCGGAGAAAAGAGAGTTGATGAAAATTATATCATCTGAGAACTAATTGAAGCGAAAACATAGGATAAGAGGGAATTTGTAGTGAATCTAGTTGATGAAACTAAATAAGATTAGGAGAAATCTGAATCAAGTGCAAATATGAAAGTGTATCCAAAAATGAAAATCCGTTCGTTGTCTCTCTCAAAGAAAATTAGTGCAACTGGGCTCTTTACTGGGGAGCTGCGACTAGGTAACATTGTCAGAATGATCACCAACATAGAAAATAGTAGAACACTAAAAAAGTAGTTTTGAGGGCACCGCTGAAATAATGTACCGTAAGTTAACAAGACTTGTTCCAAGAACCGTTGGGGTTAAAATAAGGAATCTGACGAAGGCAACAATTTTTGAATTTTAAATTTTATCCCATGCCTTCTTGTTTGTGGTTCCGAGGTCCACTGCTATTGAACTGATCGGAACCACAAACAAGATTGAAAGACAGATTGAGTATTATTACTTCTTTAGCAATATGTATATAATTGATTGTGTTTTCTTTCCATAGCATGCTTTCAACATATATTGGAGAAAATCAGATGCTTGTTGTAGTATGTGAATCCCGATAATTTTCAAGCTTGCCTCCAGCTTGCTGATTCGGTATTCAAGTTTGTTATTGTCGTCTTTGAGGTTAGTTTAGAGTTCTTTGTCTTTTGTGAGCTAGTGAATGATGGAGAAACACTTTCTTTGAAGCTGTGGCATTGTAAAAGGCCTTCAAAAGGCTTCCAAAACACTTTCTTCGAAAGGCTTAAATGATACATGGAGGGTCGCTATGTTTTTTTTAGGTCAATGGCTTGATGCACACTCAAACAGTGGTCCCAACAGTTGAACAACTAAATTTCTTGAGTGTTGTTCAATGCAGCTTGTTCAACCAACCTTCAAAGGATAGCTATCAAATCCTTTAAAGGTTAGTTGAACAAACTGCATTGAACAAACTAGAGAAAATTAGTTGTTCAAATATTGGGACCATTGCTTGAGTGTGCATCAAGATGTTGACCTTAAAAAAACATAGCGACCTTTCTTGTATCATTTAAGTCTTTTGAAGAAAGTGTTCTGGAAGCCCTCTAAAGGCCTTTTACAATGCCACGACATCAAAGAAAGTGTTCCCCCCTCATTGACAAGCTCACAAAAGACCAATAAATCTATGCTAACCTCAAAGACAACAACGATAAACTTGAATACCGAATCAACAAGTTGGAGGTAAGCTTGAAAATTATTGGGATTCACATACTACAGCAAGCCTCTGATCTTCTCCAAGATATGTTGAAAGTATGCTAAGCAAGAAAACACAATCAATTAAACCATATTTCCAAGGAAGTAATGATACTCAATCTGTTTTTGAACCTTGTTTGTGGTTCTAATTAGGTCAGTAGCAGTGGACCTAATCAGAAAAGCAAACAAGAAGGCATGTGTGCAATTTAAAATTCAAAAATTGCCGCCTTCGCTTGATTCCTTATTTTAAACTAAAATTTTCTTGGTGCAAGTCTTCTTGACTTACTGTACATCATTTCAGCCCTCGGTGCCCTCAAAGCTTCTTTCTTAGTGTTTTATTATTTTCTATGTAGGTTATTATTCCGACCACGCTACCTAGTCGCAGCTCCCTAACAAAGTTCCTAGATGTACTATTTTTATTTGAGAGAGACGACAGATGAATTTTCATTTTTGAATACACTTTCATATTCACACTTGATTCAGATTTCTCGTGTTCTAATTCTACTTCATCGGTCAGATTCGCTATAAGTTCCTTGCTACCCTATGTTTTCTCTTCAGTTAGCTCTCAGATGATATAGTTTTTCATCAACTCCCATTTCCCTCGCAGGTATTCTCCAACGGCTTCTTTTGGCGTATAATCATTTTCTAGAACAACCCTTCCATATAAATTTGAGCGAGGGAAATTTCTATTGGCATTTTGTTCTTGTTTGATGTAGTACAATGCTTCAAAGGCCTTCTCAGAGTCCAATGCACTCTTAAAGTTAAGTTCAATCACTATTGGATCTTTGCAATGACACCAAAATTGATCCCTTTTTAAAACCTGACACGCATAAACATGAGCAACAACCATCATTAAATCGTAACAAGGTATCGGCACCATCTTCATGGGGCCGTCGGACTCATCAATTCAAACCTATCAAACTAAACTGTACAATGCAAGATTTTGTTTGAATGATCAATGCCTAATCGATTAAAAACTACATTCACAAATCATTATACTTTATGTGTGTTGTCCCTATGGCCTTATCAGTAATACATTATGGCTTAATTTGAATAAATAAATGACCAACCTGTTGCAACAGATGACACATCTGTTAAAATTATCAAACAATTATAGACATCTATTACGACAGATGATCAATCTGTTGGAAAAATCAAATAAATATATTCATCTAATGTAACAGATTGTCAATATATTTTAAATTATCAAATCGATAGAATATATTTTGCAACAGATTGTCCATCTATTAGATTTATTTTAAAATAATTTTCTTTTCTTTTCGAAATACAATAAAAGATAAAATATTGTATTTAGATCCTTTTTTACATATTTGAAAAGTCACCAGTTTTATTTAATTAATGGATGTAATTATACATAACTCTACTACTAGATATGGCTGATTCGGATTTGGCCAAGCTTATTTTGCACGACTCCTTGCGAGAACTTGAAAGACAGATTCATGAACTCCAATGGGAGTTGGGCGACATGAGAGCAAGGCTGAGGAGGGCCTACTGCTGTCGGATGACGATGGGTTGGTTGACAATAATAATATAATAATGTTAATAATAATAATAGTAATAATAATAATTAGGTTATGTTTTTTCTTTTAGCATATGTATTTTCTTTTATTATGTCGGATCTACCCAGGGGTATTTTTTTTAATTATATATATTTGTATATAATGAATTCAAAAATCTATGTTTGGTCGACTTTGAACTTTTAATTCTTATTTAATTTTTAATTTTTATTCTATCTATTCCTTATTTTCAATATGTCGACGGTTGGAGGTAGGAAATGTTTGTGGCAACGGATGTACCATATGCTCCAACAGATGGTTAATCTATTGCAATAGATGAATCAAATGTTGCAACAGATGGTTATTAATAAAAAAAGAGTTATTGTTATTGTTATTGAGGGTGAAAAGTCATGACTTTTTTATTATTTAATATGAAAAATAGTTCGTAAATAAATAATAAGAAAATAAATGATAAACACAATTTATAACCGTAAAAGAACAGTTATTTAATTTTAATAACTGATCGTGACTTTTCACCATTTTTTGTTTTTAAATCTTCTATTTAAAATTATTTATTTATTATATAATAAAAAAGTCACAACATTAGATTAACTAAGGTATATGATGATTGTTTAAAAAAGGTGAACAGTCGTGACTTTTTATTTAACACATTCAAAAAAGCTGATACATCAAATTCCCAATCTGTTGCGACAGAAATAAAAAAAGCTCCTAAAACAGATAGTCGATTTGTTGCATCAAATGGTATATCTGTTGCCACATATGTGTTATCTGATGCAATAGATAGACAATCTGTTGCCACAACTCAATACAAAATAGTTATTATTTTATTAAAGAAACGGTTATTGAAAAGGTGAAAAGTCTTTGATTTTTTAATTGAGAAAAAGGTTATTTACATTTAAGAACTTATTATTATTTATAATAATAAGCTGAAAAGTCATGACTTATCACAATAACAAAATACTCACTAGCTTGATTTAATTAAGTCATTTCTTTTCATAGAAATCAATAAGAAAATAAATGATAAACACAATTTATAACCGTAAAAAAGGGTTATTTAATTTGAATAATTGATGTTAATATAAAATAGGCACCAAGTAGTGACTTTTTGCCATTTTTATTTTTAAATCTGTTTTTAAAATTTATATAATAAAAAAGTCATCAAATTTGGTTTAATGATATGACGATTATTAAAAAAGATAGATTATATGTTGCAACAGATAGATTATTTGATGCAATAAATGGTTAATTTGTTGCAACAAATGGTATATCCGTTGTCACAGATAGGTTATCTGATGCAACAGATATAGAATCTATTGCCACAACTCAATAAAAAAGGTCATTGAAAAGAACTAACTAACAATAATAAGCAGAAAAGTCATGACTTATCACAATAAGCAAAAAGTCAATCAGCAGTTTGATTTAATTAAGTCATAACTTTTTAAAGTAATAAAAAAATCACCAGTTTGTATGTAATTAATAAATGGAGGTGAACAGTCACGCCGTTTTGCCTAACTCATTCAAATTCAATCCTCTATAAATAGGTCCCTCCTTACTCATTCATTCTACTAAATTTATTTCTTGCATTTTGTCTCTCATATAACACCTTCAACCACTTTCTCTTCCCTGACTCAGGTAAGTTTCTTTCTTGTTTTTTGTGTAAATATACTCAATTGATAGTATACGTTGTATTACATTCAGATTCTTTTCTTTACTTTTGTTTTTACGTTTTTTGTCAATTCATTCGTGTTCTAGATATGGCTGATCCAGTGTGGGACGTTGCTATTTTACAAGACACTGTGCGAAAACTTCAGACGCAGATTCATGACCTGTAATAGGAGTTATCTGCTATGAGAGAAAGGATGCTCCGGAGGCTGAGGAGGGCACTGATGCTGCCGGTTGAAGATTGGTCGGCTGACAATAATGATGAATATAATAATTAGATTATTTTTTTTCTTTTAGACTGTGTTTTTTTACTTGTTTAGTAAAAATTTTATGTTTGATGGACTTTGACATTTTAATTCTTATTTAATTTTCGTTCTGTCTATTTTTTCTTCCCAACAAACAAACATGTCGACGATAAGGGAATAATTTGAATTCAGTAGCAATAGCAAGAGTTGAAACTTAAAACTTGACCCAATGCATATATTAATACTCAAGTAGAGCCCATTATTATATCATATTAATTAAGCACTTAATAAATTATTAAAGTTGATCAAATACAAATACAAAAATAAAAATTACAACATACCCAGTATAATCCCACAAGTGGGATCTGGGGAGGGTGGTGTATCCCCAGATCTTAACCCCCTACCTCGTGAAGGCAATATTTTTTTCTTTTAGCCTATGTATTTTAATTTATTTTTTTTTAATAAAAAATTTGTGTTTGATCGACTTTGACGTTTTAATTCTTATTTAATTTTCATTTTTTCTATTTCTTCTTCTCAACAAACATGTCGACGATTAAGGAATATTTTGAATCTAGTAGCAATAGCAAGAGTTGAAACATATCGGTTATCTGTTAGGTTTGTGGCTGGAGCTATATTTTATTATTTCAATCAGATTACTGATCTGTTGCAACAGATGGGTAATATATTACAACAGATAACTATCTGTTGAACAAATTACCCATGTGTTCAATTCATGTTACGAGCACTATAGGACCATAAACATGAATCCAACATATGAGTCTTCTGTTGCAACAGATAGATAATATTTATCTGTTGCAACAGACTGAGTGATCTGTTTAAATTATGGGCTCTTATGTTGTATTCATGAACGAGTTCTATCCATTGTTGAAAAAATAACAGTAGCAGTGCACCCAGATGACAAATTCAAATAAAAATCATAATTTTACTTATCAAAGTCACCTATGAAGTAATGACAAAGTGAAAAGTGATGTACAAAATAAAATTTCACCTAAAAAATTAATTAAGTAAAGTAGCAGCAGTAGCGGTAAAAACAACAACAATGGTCGATAAGAAGAAGATGAAGATGGTAATGAAGTAGAAGATGATGATAATGAAGCAGAAGATGAACAAAGAAGCAACAATAATGAATAACAAAAATCGTGAAGAGAGAGAAAATAACAACAGAGAGAAACACACCTTTTTTCCCTCCGTTTTTCATTATATTAACTAACATTTGGATCAAAGTGTAAATTTAAAAACATGTGGGTTATTTTTAAATTTTTCCTACTTTCTTAATCCATAATAAAATAATTGTCACATCCGCTTAATTATTAAGACTTAAATCACCTATACCTCATTTTTAAACCTTTTTGTCACTTTTAGCTCAAAGCCTCGAGAAACATTAGATTGTATGTGTGGCATATTTACTTTAGGTCAGCGTCATTTCTAAAATTTAGTTGTTGTGAAATTTGAATTAACAAAGTGCATTTTTAATGGTATATTTAAGGAAAACTTCATTTATATAAAAAAAGTAAAAAGTTTACAATAAAAACATCCAAATTTTTTGTTTATTACTTAAAATAGTCTAGGCAATTTTCTTTCCCCCCTTTTTTTTCAGCGGCAAATTAGAAAAAAAAGAGAACTCTTTCTGTTTTGTTTTTCGCTGCATTTTTTTATAAAGAAAGAATTTTTTAGCTTTGTTTTATTAAAAAAAAAACTCTTTTCATACAATTATTTTTGTATATCAATATTGTATAAATTATGTATAAACATTTATATTGATGTACAAATAGTTATATAGTGTATCGATATTGTATAAATGGTATAGAAAACATCCAAATTTTTTGTTTATTACTTAAAATAGTCTAGGCAATTTTCTTTCCCCCCTTTTTTTTCAGCGGCAAATTAGAAAAAAAAAGAGAACTCTTTCTGTTTTGTTTTTCGCTGCATTTTTTTATAAAGAAAGAATTTTTTAGCTTTGTTTTATTAAAAAAAAAACTCTTCTCATACAATTATTTTTGTATATCAATATTGTATAAATTATGTATAAACATTTATATTGATGTACAAATAGTTATATAGTGTATCGATATTGTATAAATGGTATAGAAACATTTATCAACATTGTATAAACATGTATGTATATTGTATAAAAGCTATGTAATGTATCAATATTATATAAATGGTGTATAAATGTACATCGACATTGTATAAATAGTATCTATTAAATGTGTATCGATATGTATAAAAGTTATGTAATATATCAACATCGTATAAACGTGTATCAATATGCATAAATAGTATATAAATGTGTATCGATATTGTATAACTATGTACCAATATAGTAGAAATAGTTATATAATGTAACAACGGTAGCTTCATCGGGCTCAAATTCACTATTCCTCATCTCATGGAAAAGTGTCAGAGCCTCCTTCGCCCTCCCATTTTGCGCTAACGAGAAAATCATCAAATTCCAAGAAACAACAGTCCTCTCATCCATTTGCCTAAATCTTGCAAGTCCCATATCCATATTGTCACTTTGAGCATATCCCTTAACAATCAAATTTCAAGGAATTACATCTGTTTGAGGCATTTCATCAAGCACCTTCTTCGCATCAATCATGCTTCCAGATCCAGAGTACAAATCAAGAACCCCAATCGTTATCAACCTACATATACCAAACTCAAGTGAAACTACATGCTTATGTACTTATTAGCCTAATTCCAAGTCCTTTGGATTAGCACAAGCCTTAAGTAAAGAGGCAAAAGTGAATCAAGCCAAATTTTACGTCGTTTCATGATGGAAAAGAAGAGGATAGAACATTGATAAGGGTCACATAGGGAGTAACATTTGATCATGGAGTTGAAGAGAAAGATGTTGGGATATTGGAAGTGTTGAAATATGAGGGATCCGTGATGCATTATGTTTGGGAACTGCAGATAGAAATAAAGTGTGAAATGAACTGGTTAGTATGATGAAGATGGTGAAGCTTAGAGGTAAATATTTACAGAAATGGGGAGAAAAATAGACGAAGATTAAGACAAAAAAATTAAAAGAAACGAACTTAGGGAGAAGATACAGCTAAGAGAAAAAAGAAAATGTCAAAGTTCAGGTGTAAAAGAGGATTTGGGAAAGTTAAACGTGTTATTACCTGAAATATATAAAATGTCTCAAAATGAGCTATTTTGGATAATTAACTTAAAGTTGAGCCATTTAAGTTGTAAATAATTTTGATGTGCTGACATTTTACATAATTATCTTTATTTAAAATTCTTATTTCTTTTTGTACATTACGTTAAGGGCTTGAATCGAAGCATTAATAGCTTGTTTGGCCAAGATTCTAAAATTAACTTATTTTGAAAAATGTTTATTTCATTAATGCTTTTCAAAAACGTACTTTTCGTGAGCATCAATTTGTGTTTAGCCAATGAAAAAAACTTTTAACTAATAATTAGTGTTTAAACAAACCTTTT
Source organism: Capsicum annuum (assembly GCF_002878395.1). NCBI lineage: Eukaryota > Viridiplantae > Streptophyta > Magnoliopsida > Solanales > Solanaceae > Capsicum > Capsicum annuum. The sequence continues at coordinate 129,503,181 of NC_061114.1, read as the reverse complement.
AAAAGTGCTTCTAAGAGTATTTTTATCAAAAGTGCTATTCAAAAAAGTGTTTTTAAGAAAAACTAGTTTTTTATTTGAAAACTTATTTTTTTCTGCTCCGCACTTATTTTCTTTCAAAAGCTTAGTCAAATGACTTTTTTTTTTTTTAAATAAGCACTTCTGAAGAATAATAAGCACTTTTGGAGAAAAATAAGCTTGGCCAAAACTTATGAATTCATTATTGAATTTGCCATTATTTTTTAGCAAGTACTTATGCGATGTTTAAACAAAACATTTGAAATTTCTACGCCATTAGGAAGGAATGAAAAATATATTGTTGCCTATTTCTATTTCATACTTTTAACAACTCTTTAATTCTAAATTTCCACATGAACGAGAAAAACCCTAAACAAGCACCGTACGAAATCACTGATCCAATGGTCGATCAGGCCATTGGGCTGCCGGAAAAGGCTTACCAGAACTTCACCACTACGATGCTCACTTCCATCACAAAATTACCTGAACTATATCATCCAAATTCACTGATAAAGACTAGTTTGCCTAACACATCTATCGTTTTGCCTATCGACGATTAAGGTTCAAAGAATCAACTTGATGCAATAGCATCATATCAAAGTAAAATATGTGGAATCTCAACAAGAAAGCTCTCAGGTATTAGTGGAATCAATTGATCTGAAATCATTGACTTATAAGGATGGGGTTCCCAGAATTACCTGGACGGAGGAGGAAGTTGCCAAGATGAATATCATTGAAGATCTGCAACTTGCAGTTATAGGAAAAATTTCCTATCATTGGTCGGATTTAGAAGATATTAGAAAACAAATTCCAACGCAATGCAACATCAAAGGGGATTGTAAAATAAGTCCATTGAGGAATAAACATACATTGATGATATTCAATCAAATGGAAGACTATGTAAACATGTTGAAGAACGTTTACTACATTATTGCTAAGGACAATACCAGATGAGGTCCTTTATATATGACACTAGTTTCAAACTGGGGGTGAGACAACACAGGCCATGACATGGATTTCTTTTCCAAATTTACTACCTACCTTTTTTGTAAAGGAATATCTTTTTTTCTCTAGCTGCTACAGTTAGTAAGCCAATACAACTTGATATGACAACCATAAATAAAATAAAACACACTGAATTTTGGCCTTGGAAATTTCTTGAGCTTTGAGCTCACTGCCTTGATTACGACTTGACCATATGAATCATATGGTGTCTTGACGGGTCATGTAACCCTAGTCATAGGGTGTCCAGTGGATGGTGGTTGGATTTTCTATCTTGGTTACGTCTTGATACGAGTCGTTAGGAGAAACCTTAACCAAATTCATAACTTAGTGGCTTGATTTTTCTCTGAGTACGAGTGGCTCACTAGAAGCTACGAGGATAGGTTATGAGTCGTGAGGTAAAGTCGTAGGTTGTCCAGTGTCTAACCTATTTGGGTACTATGTTGGTTATGGCTAGACCCTACGAATTGTTGGGACATTTTATGTCACGACCCGAACCAGGGCCCTGGCCATGACGAGCATTCCAAACCATAAAGGCCCGAAACACCCCTATCTGTCTGATAATCATGCACATAATTCATGACAAAAGAATGCGGAAGATACACAATATAACGAAAACATGGTCAAGAATCATATGAAAACAAAAATGGGGAATAGTGTCCCACAATTTAAATCAACATCTCTAAAACCGTCTGCGAAATCTCTACTAAGTGACTGAAACAATGTCTATCTGAAAACTGGGACAAGGCCCCCAGCAGACCCAAAACTAATAAATGATAAATGAAATAGCAGACGTCAGGCCTTCCAAAATATAGAAGGCTCACCACTTGATTCTGCGATCTGTCGGAAGAAATTTACTGGTTATCTAAACCCCTAGACTGAGCCTTCAAACCTGGGAGGGAAGGGGGTCAATACAAAAGTACTGGTACGCAGAGAGATCAAAACAGAAGTATAATATTTTTACACAATATAGGTGAGAGCCATTATAAAGCAGTTTCATATCAAACCATTTGAAAACACATGGGCATAATGTAATTATTTTCAATAACAATGAAATGCAGCTGAGCTAGGTGGAATACCCTACACAATTTACACCAACTGTCAAACCCCGGTTGCCGCCGAGATTAGAGTATACGTGAGGGGAAGACACACAAGATCACACAGCATGGTTTCTCGATCCAATGGTAGTGCCCAAGATCACTTAGCCCAGGCTCCTACCTATAATCCCAATTTGGGAATGACATAAAGTCAAGTACTCAAGATCACTTAGCCTGGTACCGAATTCCCGTGTCAGCAAACACAGTTTCCAGCGATGAGCCCTTACACTCAAACGCCTTCTTCGGGCATCCACCTATCTCATGTAAAATCAATGCATTCAAATTTTGTTCAAATCAATCACATGTCATACTCTGTAGGATATCGTCATACCCGACTTGCAAGCCATCAATATCACATTATTCTTCTCATGCAACCATTGTATTCAACATGTTTCAACACAAATAACCCTCTCGTTTTCAAGTCAAAATCATATCAATTCTCAAAATATTTCATGTCATGCTTTTCAAGATATTTTCAAACAATTTACATCATATGCGCATTCAAAACAAATTCACATCAAGAGAGGGATTTCATATAATTCATGATCTCAAAATATCAACTTTTCGAAACACACGCATATACATATATAATATGTCAAATCATTTGGAAGTAGGCCTAAAGACCAAATTCAATATTATAGAAACGTTCAAAACATAATTATATTCGTAGTTTCAAAACCCCCATTTGTGAAACATGAATTTAAGGACCCATGAGATTTTTGGATAACCCCACGTACCTCTATATGCGAATATGATGGTGCTTATTGATGCCTACGTTCTGGGGATTCCAAATATGTAATTGGCTTAAAAAACCCACGGCTAAATCTTGAGTTAATTGGATTTTTATTTTGAAACCCTAAGGAGTGTTCTTGAGATAATTTGATGAATGAAGGTGTATTTTAGGGTCTTTGGGAACTGAATTTCGTGTTTAGGGCTAAGGGTGGAAAAGGATCATTTTGCCCCAAAAATGGAGTGTTTAAGTCACTTGAAACCTTTACATAGAAGTTGCCTATGCTATCGCCTATGTTTACATAGGCACCGCCTATGCTATCGCGTATGTTTACATAGGCGCCGCCTACTACTTTGAAAGGTCATAACTTCTTGCTCGGGTGTTGGATTTTAACAAAATTGGTATTGTTAGAAAGCTAACTCAAAGACCTATCATTTGACACATAGTAGGCTCTCTAATTCAAAATATACAGAGAGTTATGGTCAATGGAAGCTGACAAAAATTACAACGTCCACTAAAACTTAATCGATCGAAATAGTTTCAACTCGTCCTTGAGTTGAAGGACCTCTATGGTTTAAATTTAAGCTTGAATAGATTCAAATACTATGCAAATAATTAAAATGCCATATTGGAATAGGATTTATGGCTTCAGAATTATCAACGCATCGGAATCATGGTCTATATTGTAGCCCAAAATGCGGGGCGTTACATTTTACGAGTGGGATCATAGAGTTGTAAAGTGGACAGTGTATGGGTGTCCAAATCACTGTCTAGGATACGACTCAAGGCTATGAGTTGTATGATGTGGTGACGAGTCAATGGGTCGACTTATAGCCAAAGATGGTTTTTCTTACAGGTTTTAAGCTAAGGGTATTCTAGGCATTTTCAAATTTAAGTCCCTTTGATACCACAACTTAAAACCTTCCTTGGGACTTTATTAACACATCATTCCCAATAAAACACTCCCAAATTCTCTCTCAAGATCTCTATTCAAGCTAAGGCTAGGGTTTCAAAGGAAGTGATCATCTAGGGTTCTAGGGGTGCAATCTCTTCCAAATTTCTTAGTATTTCAGGCATGTTGCTCTCCCCTCATTGTTATTTTACATAAAGCACATGTTTTAATGTATGGCTTTCATGTTATTGTTATGGTTTTAAAATAAAGGTTAGGGGTCTTTGAATGCTTAATATTGAATGATGTTTTCCCATAGTTTAATTATGATTTTCCATGTTTTAAATATGGTTTTGAACATGTGGGTGCATGGTTATGGTGGTGGAACTTGATAATGGTAACTTTCTTTGAACTTGTGACTTTTGAAGTGGTTACGACCCCAACTTTGTATTGTAATTATGAGAAAGGTGGGAATTTGAATTAGAGGTACAATGGAATCCCCAAAGTGTTTGGTTTTACTTATTTCTTAAAACTGATGCCTAGTATAAATGGTTAAATGATTACAGATGGCTTTGAAAACCTTGTCGGGTACACAAGAGTCTCCCGAGTGATTATATAATAAAAACCTTATGGGGTATACGGGAATCCCCCAAGTGATTTTAATAATGGAGTCTGTGGGATACATAGGAATCCCCTAAGTGTTGGCTAATGACATTGCTTGCAAGCTATAGTCGGTATGACAATACCACTTAATAATACCTTAATAACTGACTTCGCGAATTGATGGTTAGGTTATGTACTAAATATTTTAATTAGGAAATAATAAGGTTTGCGATAGCTAGCCGTGAAAGTATGAGTTTGAAAGACGAATACTGAAAACTCATGTTTGCCAACATGAGAGTTGGTTTTGGTGACCATATGCTTGTGGGGTATATAGTAATCTACTAAGTCTATACATACTTATACATATATATATACATATATATATATATATACATCATGGAGGACGAAGGGTACAAAGAAATCCCCGACCATTTATGATATCTACGATTCGAAAGGCTACACACACTGGGGCCCATTCAGAGGGTAACACTAGGCCCATATATCCCATGGGTAGACTTATGATGGTAAAGCTGCACAACCCAGGTTAAGGATTTAAATGAATGCTAAACCTTATTCCCTATCCTGGCATGATATATATGTATACATGTGATTGCTTATAGTTATTTGACTTGGTTTTGAATTGATGGCATTATTTTGTCTTTATCCTTGAGTTACATGCTAGAGTTCACTTTGCTAACCATTTTTGAGCATTGTATCCCCACGCGCTGTAGAAACTGACCATACTTTCACTCCTCTTGCTTAGTGACTTGGTGATTCGAGGACAGCTTTTGAGTCAGACTGAAGTAGTGAGCTTTCATATCCTGGAATACCCCATTTCATGCTATGGACTTCCTTATATAATTTTTATTTATTTGGTTTTGGTTTTGTCTATGGTCAGGGGCATATCCTGACCGAATATTCTTTGATTTTTATTAGAGGCTTTGTTGGACTACTATGGGCATAGGCAGTGTTAGTATTGGTATTAGCATTGGTATTGGCATTGCAATCGATATTGGATGGCCAATTGGTTGTGGATGTTTGGTTTTAGTTATAGACTCATTTTAACGTTGTTAAATTAAAGTTATCTTATCTTGTTATATGTTCAAAATTCATTCAACTTAGGGTGTAGGGCGGTTAATGGATTAGGTATTGGGGGTGGTCTTCGGCCCTGGTGGGACTTGAGATACTCGACGCGACTAAGACCTAGTTTGAGTCATGTTAGATTTGTATCAGAGCCTAGGTTTATGGTCAATTAGGCGTCCACAAAGTTGTGTCGAGTAGAGTCTCCTTTAAGGGTATATAGTGCACCACACTCATAAGCGAGAGGCTACAAGGCATTTAGGAATATTTCTCTTTCTTGTGTTCTGCTTTTCGACTGTAGAGCTAAGGTCCAAAAATCTTCTCTAATTCCCTCTTGTTCGTATTTCAGATCATTCCTTCCAGACGATCTGAATCCCATGAAAACTTTTTTGTTCCATTCGAGGACAACGTTGATGGGATACATCCTTTTTATGGGGTCCAATCCTAGTCTAGGGGTCCAATTCTTAATTGCTCTTCTCGAGTTCCACTGGTACCCTTCAGTCCTTCTCGAGCCCTTCAGGCTGATGTGATGAATGCTGAGTTTTGTTAGTCTATTCATATGTTAGCTAAGTTTGTAGCTTCTCAGTTTGAGCGTGGTGCTTTTGTTACACTATTTTCTGAGGCACAAGGGTTGGCCAATTTATGAGGTTGAACCCTCCAACCTTTACTGGTGTTAAGTTCGAAGAGGATTCTAAAAGTTTCCTTGATGAGATGGAAATGATCTTTCGTGTGATGAGTTCCACTAATGTGGAGAGTGTGGAGATCGCCGCCTATCAATTGAAAGATATGGCGTACTAGTGGTACTAGGAATGGGACCAGTCAAGGGGTGTTGATACTGAGTTAGCCATATGGGATGATTTTTCTAAAACTTTCCTGGACCGCTTCTTTCTTTAAGAGCTAAGGGAGATGAAGGCAAAAGATTTTTTTAACCTGAAGCAAGGCAAGATGTCAGTCAAGGAGTATGCCGTGAAGTTTTACCAATTAGCCCGATATGCTCTAAAGTTGGTTTCTATCATGAAGGCTAGAATGAGAAAGTTTGCTTCAGGGTTATCCCGAGACTTGATTTTAGGTAGTAAGGCTGCTTTGTTAAATAATGACATGGATATCTCTAGGTTGGTTGTGTATATGCAACAGGTTAAGGAAGAGAAGAAGAAGCAGGCAGAGATAGGGGAGAGGCATATTAAAAAGTTTAGATTTTTTGAGTAGGGTAGAGGTCAATAGCAGAGTGGCAGGGATGGTGGAAAGTGGTCTAAGAGAAAGTGGGGCAATTCTGGGTCTCACTCGACGGCTAGTGCTCCCTACCCAAAGTTGTTTGGTGACAGTCATTTTTAGGGTGGTGACAATTATAAGGCACAGGGTGACCAATATCAGGCTAGTGGGGCCTAATCAGCTCCATCATACTCTCCCTGCAGATTTTATGGTCGATTGCATCAGGGTTTCTGTGATAAGGGAAGGGACACGTGTTTCAACTATGGTCAGCCATGGCATATTCTTAGAAACTATCCAGTGGCCAAGGTTGCTCATAGAGCAAACATAGTTTTGGTTGCCTCTTCTTCAGCTCCGACAAAAAAAGGTGCACCATCTGGCTTCGGCACTGGTCAGAATTGACTCTATGCTATCACTACCCGTTAGGAGTCTGAGGCATCGCTTGATGTCGTTACTGGTACGTTGAAATTCTTTTCTCGTGATGTATATTGTTTAATTGATTCAGGGTTTACTCTTTCTTATGTGACCTTATTTGTGGCTGTGCATTTTGGTTTTGATCCCGAGTGTATTTCAAACCCCTTTTCAGTTTCTACCCCGGCGGGGGACTCTGTGGTTGCTAGAAGTCTATAGGGGTTGTGTAATATCTGTGGTGGTCGGGAGACTTTGGTGGATCTGTTTGAATTAGACATGGATGATTTCAATGTCATATTAAGGATGGATTGGTTGCACTCGTGCTATGCTTCTCTAGACTATCGAACCCATAAGGTCATCTTTAAATTCCTTAATGAGTTGGTTATTGAATGGGAGGGTGGTTCTTTAACACCCAAAGAAAGGTTCATATCGTATCTTAGAGCCCGGAGATTAAATCTCCAAGGGGTGTCTCTATCATCTGATTCGGGTTAAAGATTCTAACTCGGAGCATCCTTTTTTACATTCCATCCTGGTGGTGAATGAGCTTCCAGAGTTTTCCCTAATGACATTCCCGATAGGGAGATTGATTTTGGGATTGATCTTGTTCTTGACTCTCGTACTATCTTTATTCCCTCGTATAGAAGGGCTTCGACTGAGTTAAAAGAGCTTAAGGAATAATTAAAAGATCTTTTAGACAAGAGTTTCATCTGTCCTAGTGTGTCTTTGTGGGGTGCACCAATATTGTTCGTGCATAAGAATGATGGTTCGCTTCAGATGTGTATTGATTATCAATAATTGAATACGGTAACGATAAAGAATAAATACCCTCTTCCAAGGATAGATGATTTGTTTAATCAGCTTCAGGGTGCTAAGTTCTTATCCAAGATCGATCTTCTATCCGGGTATCATCAGTTAAATATTAGGGAGGAGGATATACCTAAGACTGTCTTCCGTACCCGATATGGGCATTTTGAGTGCCTAGTTATGTCTTTTGGGTTGACTAATGCCCCGACGACATTCATGGACTTAATGAATAAGGTCTTTCATCAGTTTTCGAATTTATTCATCATCGTATTCACAGATGATATTCTGGTGTACTCTAAAAGCAAGGTGGATCATACCGATCATATTCACATTGTATTAGAGACCCTGAAGGATCAACAGTTGTATGCCAAATTCTTAAAATGTTAATTCTGGCTGAATACTGTCACTTTTCTGGGTTATGTCATTTCTAGTGAAGGGATTATGGTGGATCCGCAGAAATTCGTAGTGGTTAAGAAGTGGCCTAACCCACGACTCCAATCGATATTCAGAGTTTCTTGGGTTTAGCTAGTTTCTACAGGAGATTTGTGGAGAGTTTTTGACTATAGCTGCCTTATTGACTAAGTTAACTCAGAAGAAGGTAAAGCTCTTATGGTCTGATGTTTTTTAGGGTAGTTTTGAGAAGCTGAAAGATAAGCTGAGTTTTGCTTTGGTCTTGACTTTGCCGAAAGGAACTGATGGTTTTATCGTCTATTTCGATGCATCCCGTGCGGGGATCAATTGCATTTTGATGCAGCATGACAAAGTGATAACTTATTCCTCCAGACAGTTGAAGGTACATGAGAAGATTTACTCGACTCATGACTTGGAGTTACTGGCTGTGGTGTTTGCGTTGAAAATCTGGTGTCACTATTTGTATGGAGTTTATTTGGATATCTTTTCAAATCATAATGTGTTCACCCAAAAAGATCTTAACCTCAGGCAAAAAAGATGGTTTGAGCTGCCCAAGGATTATGACATGAGTCTCCACTACCATCCAGGTAAAGCTAACATGGTTGTTGATGCTCTTAGCCGGTTATCTATGGGAGTCTAGCTTATATGTATAAGGAGAAGCAAGAATTGGTGAATATATTCACTGTTTGGCTAACCTTGGAGTTCGTATCTTGGACTCTGAAGATGGTGGTGTATTTGTGCAGAAGGTGGCTAAGTCATCTCTTGGTATTTAAATAAAGGAGAAGCAGGTATTGGATCCTATATTGATGCAAATCAAAGGGGATGTAGGTGGTCAGAAAGTGATGGCCTCTGAGGTTTAGTAGTGATGGTACCTTGCAGTACCAAGGGAGATTATGCATATCCGACATAAATGCATTATGAGAGAGGATCTTGGTTGAGGCGCATGAGTCACATTACACTATTCATCTTGGTTCGACAAAAATGTATCATGATCTTAAGGAAATTTATTGGTGAACAATATAAAGCAAGATCTGGCTAGTTTTATGGCTAAGTGCCTGGTGTGTCGGCAAGTGAAAGTTGAGCACTTGAGGCCCGGTGGATTGTTTCAAGAAATTAAGTTGCTTGTGTAGAAGTGGAAAGTTATAAATATGGATTTCGTTACCATTCTTCCTCGGCCTCATAATTAGTTTGATCCAATTTTGGTTATCATGGATGGGATGACTAAGTTTGCTCACTTCTTGCTAGTGAGGACTAATTTCTCGACGGAGGATTATGCCAAGTTGTTTATTAAGGAAATTATGAAGTTGCATGGCGTGCCTATTTCTATCATATCAGATCGTGGTGCTCAGTTCTCATCACACTATTGGCGGTCATTTCAGAAAGGTTTGGGGACTAAGGTGAGTCTTAGTATGGCTTTCCACCCATAGTCGAATGGGCAAGCAGAAAGAACAATTCAGACATTGAAGGATATGCTTTAAGCTTGCGTGATTGACTATGGTGGTGGTTAGGTTGAATATTTGCCCCTTATAGAGTTTGCATATAATAATAGCTACCACTCCAACATTGGGATGGCTCCGTTTGATGCCTTGTCTGGTAGAAGATGTAGGTCTCCTATTGGGTGGTTTGAGGTGGTGAGGCGGAGATGTTTGGCCTAGATTTGGTTCACCAAGCCATGGTGATGGTAAAGGTGATTCGAGATAGGCTCAAAGCCACCCAAAATCACCAAAAATCCTATACAGATGTGAGGCATAGGAAGTTAGAGTTTGAGGTTAGGGATTGGGTATTCTCGAAGGTATCTCCCATAGAGGGGGTAATGCGGTTTGGGAAGAAAGAAAAGCCCAGTCCTTGGTATGTGGGCCCATACTTGATCTCGAAAGGGTTGGCAATGTTGCATATGAATTGGAGTTGCCCTTTAGTATGAGCTCCATTCTCCCAGTGTTCCATGTGTCTATGTTGAGGAAGTGTGGGGATGATCCGCTGCTGATTTTGCCTATCAAGGATATTGGTATTTCAGATTCCTTGTCTTATGAGGAAGTCCCTATTGAAATTTTGGACCAACAAGTTTGCCGATTGCGAACGAAGGACATAGCTTTGGTAAAGGTTTTTATGGAGGAACCACAAGGTTGAAGAGTCTACTTGAGAAACCGAAGAGGACATAAAGTCCAAGTATTCGTTCTTGTTTTCTGCACCAGAAAATTGTGCATAAGGTATGTGTTATTCCTAAGCATATTTTTTTTCTAACTTGGTTAAAGGTAATAGTAGAAATATTTGGGGTTTAATCGTGCTAGTCAGTGCCTTGTCCCATCATTTGAGGACGAGTGACCTACGTGGCCGAGAATTGAAACACCTCAAATTTGTCCCTTGGAAATTTCTTGAGCTTTGAGCTCATTGCATTGATGAAGACTTGACTATACGAGTCGTATGGTGTCTTGATGGATTAGGAGAACCTAGTCGTAGGGTGTCAAGTGGATGGTGGTTGGGTTTTCTGTCTTGGTTACAACTTGGTGATACGAGTTGTTAAGGGTGGTGACGAGTGTCTAGGACAAACCTTAACCAACTCAGTAACTTAGTGGCTTGACCTTGCTCTGAGTACGAGTGGCTCACTAGGAGCCGTAAGGATAGCTAACGAGTCGTTAGGTGAAGATGTAGGTTGTCTAGCGTCTGACCTATTTGGGTACTGTGTTTGTTATGACTAAACCCTCATTGGTTCAGGTTACAAGTGGGATCATGGAGTCGTAAGGTGGACAGTGTATGGGTGTCCAACTCACTGTCTAGGATACAACTCAATGCTACGAGTCGTTTGATATGGTGACGAGTCAATGGGTCAACTCATAACCAAAGATGATTTTTACAACTTTTAAGTTGAGGGTATTTTGAACATTTCCCACTTTAAGTCCCTTTGATACCACAACTTAAAACCTTTCTTGGGACTTTGTTAACACACCATTCCCAATAAAACACTCCCAAATTCTCTCTCAAGCTCTCTGTTTAAGCTAAGGTTAGGGTTTCAAAGGAAGTGGTCATCTAGGGTCCTAGGGGTGTAATCTCTTCCAAATTCTTGGTATTTCAGGCATATTACTCCTCCCTTATTGTTATTTTACTTAAAGCACATGTTTTAACGTATGGCTTTCATGGTATTGTTATGGTTTTGAAATAAAGGTTAGGGGTCTTTGAATGCTTAATGTTGAATGATGTTTTCCCACAGTTTATAATGTTGAATGATGTTTTCCCAAAGTTTAATTATGGTTTTGAACAGGTGGATGCATGGGTATTGTGGGAGAACTTCATAAAGGTAATTTTCTCTGAACTTGTGACTTTTGAAGTGGTTATGACCCGAACCGTGTATTGAAAATTTATTTGTAGTTACGACAAAGGTGAAAATTTGAATCAGGGGTACAATGGAATTCCTAAAGTGTTTGTTTTGACTTATTCTTGAAACTAATAAATGGTTAAATGGTTACGGATTATATAATGAAAACATTGTGGGATACACAGAAATTCCCTAAGTGATTTTAATAATGGAGTCTGCGGGGTACACGGAATCCCCTAAGTGTTGGATAATGACATTGCTTGCAAGCTATAGTCGGTATGACAATACCACTTAATAATGCCTTAATAACCAACTCCAGTAATTGGTGGTGAAGTTATAAGCTAAATGTTTTATTTGGGCAATAATAGGGGTTACGATTGCTAGACGTAAAGGCGTGAGTCCGAAAGACGGACACTAGAAACGCATGTTTGCCGACATGAGGGTTGGTCTTGGTGACTATATGCTTGTGGGGTACATAAGAATCCCCCAAGTCTATATACACCTATATATATGTCATAGATGGCGAAAGGTATAAGGGAATCCCCAACCATCTATGATATCTTCGGTTCGTGTGGCTACACACATTGAGGCCCGTTCAGGGGGTAACGCTGGACCCATATAGCCCATGGGTGGACTTATGACGGTAAATATACACACCCCAAGTTAAGGATTTAAATTCATGTTAAACGTTGTTCCCTATCCTGGCACGATATATATGTCTACATGTGATTGCATATGGTTATTTGACTTGGTTTTGAATTGATGACATATTTTATCTTTATCCCTGAGTTACATGCTAGTGTTCACTCCGCTAACTATCTTCGGGCATTGTATCCCCATGTAATGTAGGAATCGACCATATTTATTTTCACTCCTCCTGTTCAGTGACTTGGTGATTAGTGACAACTTTTGAGTGAGACTGAAGTGGTGAGCTTTTATACTCCGGAAGACCCCATTTCATGCTATGGACTTCTTAATATCATTTTTATTTCTTTGGTTTTGGTTTTGACTATGGTTGGAGCTATGTACCAATTGGATATTTTTTTATTTTGGTTATAGGCTTTATTGGACTACCATGAGCATGGGCGGTGTCGGTATTTGTATTAGCATTGGTATTGGTATTGGCATTACGATCTATATTGGACAGCCATTTGGTTGTGGATGTTTGTCTTTGGTTATAGACTTATTTTAATGTCGTTAAATTAAAGTTATCTTATCTTGTTATATGTTTGAAATTCATCCGACATGGGTGTAGGGCGATTAATGTCTTGGATATTGGGGTAGTCTCCGATCCTGGTGGGACTTGAGATACCCGACATGTCTAGGCCCTGGTTCAGGTCGTGTCATAAAACACGACCTAGTTTTTCTAGGCTAAAGGTTCAAGCTGATTTGGCTGCCAAATTACCTGAGTATATTGAACTAGAGGTGGTAAATAGTAAGACATAGGTTACAACGATCCAAAAAATAAAAACTCAATATAACATGGTCCCCAAATATTATCCCATTTGTAAACTCCAAGGACACAGGGAGAGTGACTGAAGGAGCTTGCATTCGAAACTTAGTAAACAATATCATGAGGAGAAAGAAGATGAATTTATCCCAAAAAAAGAAAAAGTTCCAGCTCATAGAGATATATCAATAGGAAAATAGTTTGGTTAAGGTAGAATCCTACCTAAAGAAAATTCAAGGTTGTGAAAAATGAAGAAGGTTACTTGGGAGCCCCCACTGTGGAATATAAGGCAGATTTAAAAGTGAATAATGTTTTTGAAATCTTGCAAGAGAATAAAGAAGCTAACAATGAGTTGCATGAAAAGAAATAATCAAGAGTTAGAGCATACTAACACTGTGAAATCTGTTGAACATCAGAGCCCAAAGAAAAAGTCAGTAATGGATTCACCAGATGGAACAAAAATAGAGAAGAGTAACAACAAACCAGATAGGCATAAGTATACAATAAAGAAGCATAATACACAAATAGTAACAGTGAAAAAGGATAAAGAAAAGGAGAAAATATCCATAAAAGAGTGGATAATAAATGTTGTTCATCAAGATAAGGCAACAAATATAACAAGCCTTGTACAACATTTAGAGGTTCATAATGAGATAGCTGAAGAGGCAATATAGAACAAGCAAAAAGGTGACAGAATGGGGAAAATCACTACAGCAAGAGACTCAACAATGACATCTGCAACACAGAAAATGAATGCGTTACAACAATAAGTGGTTAATAAAGGGAGTACAACTGTACAACAGGCTTCACAAAAAACTTTAATGTCATTAGTTGAAATACCAACAATTGTGCAGATAGATGAATCAGTAATGATGTTAGGGGCTATTGAGTAGCCTAATAAAACTCTTCATGATATTATTACACATAAGGTGGAGAATAGAGTAGAAGATACAAAAAGTAAGGAGGATGCAGAATGACCAAATGCAGAAACTGAAGATCTAATTAGCAAGAAGGCCGACCTATCTCCTAGATGAAGCAAAGCCTCAAAATCTACTAGAAATGGGAGGAAAAGGGGGTAAAGTGATGCATCACTGCCTATTAGATTACAACTAGAAACTAATGTGGTTTCTACACAACTTAATAAATGATTAAGTCATACATTTGGAATATTAGGTCAGTAAAATCACATCATGATTTTCAAAGAGTGTGGATGCTTCATAAATTTTATCATTTTGCTTTTGTTCATCTATCGGATCCATTTCAACACTAGAGAAATATCAACAGATATAGGAATAGGTTAAGAATACAGGAAGTTACATATAACATAAACGGGTAGTTTGCGTGTTCATATACCAAGGGTATGATGTCTCTGTTATTAGTGACACTGATCAGCAGTTAATTTGCAATTAGTGTTTGGTTTGTATCTGCATCTAAAGTTTTTTGTTAATGGTGTTTCAAAGATGTATATGATTTTGAATAGATAGTTTATAGTATTACCTTGTGGGTGTCTTATTTTCTTTATTATCTAGCAGTGTGTTAAATTTTTGTAGTGTGATTTATATTTTTTTTATTTGCCATACTATTATTATCATGAGCCAAGGGTCTATTGGAAACAACCTATATACTTCATTTAAGGTAGTGGTATGGACTGCATACCGTTTACCCTACCAGACCCAACTTTGTGAGAATACACTATGTATGTTGTTATTGTTGATCAATACTTAACTCTAAAATTACAGGAGTTGGCTACTAGTTTTTGTTACCTTACTTCTATAGTCTATGATAAATATGATTTAACCTCATGCTACAGTTATGAGATGATCTTTCTAATAATGCTCGGGGCATTAATCAACCATGGATAATTGGAGGAGATTTACTGAACGGCTGTAGAAAAAATAAGGGGCTTGATTGTCTTAGATACTAATATTATTGATTTTGGATCTTTCATAGATTCATGTGACCTTGCTCAAATGTCTTTTAAAGGCATTCCCTTTACATGGCTGAATGGAAGGGTAGGTGTTGATTGCATCTTTGAAAGGCTAGATAGAGTTATCTATAATAAATAATTTTAGAACATTTTTGCTAACTTTGAGGTTGAACATTTACCTAGGGTTGGATCAAATCATACACCTGTATTACTTTTCTGTCACATAGTGGCCAACTTTCAAATTCCTTAATTTCTAGACCACTCATGGGTCTTTTAAGGAGATTGTGAAGGTTGTGTTGGGATTTAAGTTTTCTTCAAATCCCTTTTAAGCCTTCTATAGAAAAATCAAGAAGATTAAAAAGATTTTGACTGTATAGAGCAGAGAGACATATGGGGATATTTTTCAGTAGCTTCTCATTAGAGAAGATATTGCTAGAGTTAAAGAAAAATTATTTGATAAAGACCTTTCTTTGGAAAATAGGATAGTGATGCAACTGGAAAAGGCTGAATACAAGAAGCACTTTACTCTAAAAGAATCCTACCGAGATCAAAAGGCTGGATATGATTGATTTGACAGCGGTGACAAAAACATTAGATTTTTTCAGTGTTGTAAAAAGGAGAAGGCACAGACTGAAGGTTAGTAGAATTAAAAATCATCAAAGGGTTTGGTTTGAAGATAAATGATGTGCTATAGAAATATAGCACTTTCGACACTTAAAATGAGGAAAATATGTAGGTTTCTGAGGTTATTTTGTTAGATATGTTGTGTTTTGGGTATGTTTTGTAGGAAATCATGTTTTGGATGTTATGTCTGTGAAAAGGGTGTTTTTGGGTACTTTTTGGAGCAATTATGGATGTTCGAGACACTTTTCAGCTTGTTCGTGATTAATGAATGTTCGAAAATCAAAGAAGAGCTAAAAAGATGACTCCTGGTACTTACTAAGTTAACTGTGTATCGTATGTAGGACCTACAGACCGCAAGTAGGCAAAGCAAGTACCAGAAGTCCAAAATCCCGAGAGCTGAACTTGTAGGATTTTTTCATCCGCTATCTACACCTTGTACCTGCATCCAGAGTCCGAACTACAGGTACTACCTACGCCCAGGGTCAGAGCACAGGTACAAACCACATATGGCCACCAACCCTGTTTTCTCCTATTTTATTCGGGCTTTGACTTTAGGGTTTCCTCATGTACTATAAATGTCCTTTATGAATTTTTAGTAAGAGTTACCCACTTTTGATACTCACAAACATATTTTAACTCCAAGATTCATTTTTCATCTTGGTGTTCTCTTGTATTAACTTTGAATCATTAATTCAGTTATGGTTGTGGGTTTTTACACTTCTTATCATTGTGATTTTATCTATGCTTTCGATTATGAGTGTTATTGATATCTTCACAAGCATGAGTGGCTAAAACTCATAACTAGGGTTATGAAAACCCTGGCGGATTGACGAAGTAGGGGAAGTGGTGTTGTTGTTCTGAACTGATATCCATACATGCATTGCTTTATCTTTATTAGAATAGACTTCTTAATGATGCACATTATTTGGATCGTCAAATGACGAGTTTCTGAGACTAAGGGAAAAGGAACCAAGGTCGAAACTACTATAAAAAGTACAGAGACTGTAGCATAGATAGAGATGGTGACTAAAGGAAAAGGATGACTATAGATATAAAGGAGATAGGTACATTCCACCTGACAGATGAGATACAAAATCTAGAATGGAAGAGATGCTAGCTAAACTAGTGAAGGGTTAAGAAAATCAAGAGATCAGCCTGAAGTAGATTAAGGCTGAAATTTCAGGATTGACCAAGAAGGTCGAGTCACATGCCACTGCTATCACACAGTTGGAGCACTAGTTTGGGCAGATGTCAGTAACTCTAAAACAAAGGAAGCCAGGTACCTTTCTGAGCAACATGGTGCAAAATTCAAAAAATAATGGTCATGTACTTGCTATTACCATAAGGAGTGTATCACTACTATGGATCCCCCACGACCTGATGTAGAAGATGTTGATGATGAGACACTTACTGTTGAGTCTAAGAAGGTAACAGGTGATAAAGGTAAAGCTGTTGAAGACAAAGGTAAGGGTTCGATCATTGAGCCAGGAATCAGACAAATTTTGAGACTATCCCCACCTATTCCTCAGATATTGAGGCAATAGAAAGAGGAAGGTAAGTTCAAGTGATTCATTAAGATGCTAAAAGAATTGACCTTGAATATACCTCTTCTTGAGGCAATGGAGCAGATGCCTGGATATTCTAGGTTTATAAAACAACTAGTAACAAGGAAGAAGGAGCGACAATTGAGGATGTTAATGGAGTGCACCATTCCAGTACAGTCACGACTAGGTCTTTGGGAAGAAAAGGGTGATCCTGAATCATTCATTATACCATGCATTATTTGGTCATCCTAATTTTCCAGAGCCTTGTGTGATATAGGGGCCAACATTAATTTGATGCCACTGGCCATATTCAAGCAATTGGGCTTGAATCCAGAACTGACTTTGATGCGGCTGTTGATGAAGAAACCTGAGGGAATCTCTTTTGATATGATCGTAAGGGTGGATAACTTCATCTTTCCAGCTAACTTTGTCATCTTAGATTGTGAGGTTGACACCAAGATTCCCATTATATTGGGAAGACCATTTACGGCCACAGGTAGAGCTATAGTTGACATGGAGAAAGGTTAGCTAAAATTTTGAGTCAATGGTGAAAAGGCTACATTCAACATCCGAAAGTCAATGAAGCACCCAATCGACATGAGAGTAGTATAGGTGATTGATTGTATTGATGACCCTAAAAGATACTCTTATGGGTATCTTGATGTATTCTAAGTAGTCAAGATACCCGCGTCGGGCCACGACATTAAATTGAGTGCTGAGTGGCAGGCAACCCACTATTGTTAGTGTTCACATTTTTGTTGTTTTTCCTTTTCATAGGTTGTTAGCTCTTGGACCTACCCAGAATATGGTAAAAATTGCTACATTCATCAATTTCCAAGCAAAGGGGCTGTGTGATCAACCCATCATGGTCACAAGTCCCACAAGGTAAGTTGAGTAATAAGTTGAAAAGTTGAAATTTCGAGGATGAAAACTGGAAAGTTACGAACTTTGGCATCTAATTTTACTTTTGGGACATCAAACTTAGGTTACAAGACCATAAGTAGCTGGAAAAATATCAAAACACCAAGTCTAGATTGCGGGAAAGCAGGCCAAAATCGTTGGCCTGGTATATGCGCCTAGCACCTGCGCCCAAAGTCGCCCACAAGTGGTGGTCGCAAGTGGAAGCTGCCGGTTGGTCTTTTGTGGGCCTAATTTTTAATTTAAATTTTGGGCCCACCAATACATATATATGACCTAAAAACAGCCCTCATCAATAATTAAACAACCTTAACCTCATTCTAAGTCTTTCAAATTCTCTAAACTTCACTTTTTTCTTTGAATTCAAACTTCTCTCTTAAAACACAAAATGACCCCACACTTAAGTAAAGGCTAAACTGACACTTATTTGAGATACCAACTTGTCCCAAAACACTAAAAATAAGTTCCAACTTTGGTTTTGCTTGACTTCTTCATTATTCACTTTCGGTTCTTCATAAAAGAGGTAACTTTCTCGGCTCTTAATGGATATGTGTTGATCTATTTATTGTTTAAATAAGTTGATATGTGTATTAAATTGTAAAATATATAGAATCTATCATGCTTGTATGTAGGAGCCTTAAAGTAATCTAAAATCATAATGTAGATCCTTGTTTTGAAGAAAAATCTAAAGTTAGGCCCCAACCGGAAGTTGAACTTGAATGAATAAAAGTAATACAACTAGTTGAGCATGCTTGTTTGGTTTGAAAGCTGTGATTTATAATAGCTGTGTGCACATTAGACTTATTGGGATTTCAAATAGGTTATAGTGGTGTGAAAACTAGGGAAAAATTCAAACTTTTTGAATTTTGGGTTTTTCTTCAACTTTTGCTATCACTTACTTTTTTTAGAAACTAACAACTAGTTTTTCAGGTACATATGGCACCTACAGCTGTGAAGAAGAACAAGGTCAATACTTCAAAGAGACGGGTAGAGTCTCCCGAGCCTAGTGGTTCAGTGGAGGAGTACCCGTGGCAATGATATAGAGACACTGCAATTGAGGTGACATACAGAGTTATGAGAGGACAGACGCACTAGGCTGCTCAATCAGTTGCAGCTCGGCCCAGGATGAAATCAGCAAGGTTGTCACCTCAACACACTCCTCCACCTCATGATGATAATAATGATGAGGAGATAGATTCTGAGTCTACTCCACAGGTTACTGCTTAGGACCCCCCAGTCAGAGGAGAGGTCTTAGGATTCATCTGAGGAGGTAGAGCAGGAGGATCCCTCACTAGTGACCCAATCTGAGGAGGGTACTACTACTTATGTACAACAGACAGATGTATCTCAGTATAAAGAAGATATAGAGAAGGCTACCCACGATAAGTCAGTATAGCAGAAAGCAGTCCCTCTCCCGCACATACGTCAGATGCACCTCCGAGGAGGAATATCCAAGGTGGTGTGTGGAAGGGATGAGGGATATATTTACTATAGACAATCATATTTAAAAGGCAAGAAGGCCTACGAGGAGTATTTATGAAAGTGCCGAATTGAGCTAACAGGGCTAGATCGAGTACCACAATAACAGGTGATATTTGATAGATATCAGATAGAGTTGATGACTAGGCCACTTGGTTCTTACAGCCTGGCTATGGTATGGGAATTTTATGCATTCTACAAAGATACTATAGTCCTTTCTATGCACAGACATTCAGGCCTGGTGAGATTTGTGAGACACCCACAGCTTGAGCACACACTGGTTAAAGGGGTCGGAGTTGACATTTTGGCAGAGACTATCCACAGAGTTATCTATGACCCAGATTATATTACTTCTCATCTACAGCTGAGTGTGACCACAGACTAAGGGTTACACGCGATCGACATATCATGCAGGAGGCCTCGTAGCGATGAAAGAGGGTTGAGATGACTAGGTGGATAGCCAATTATATTTCACCTTTGAGTCATGCGACCCTATAGATTGAGGGGCATGGTGTGATCAAGAAGGGCCTACTAAAATTTGAGGCTAAGTTTTGATAGTCACTAATTAGATACCGACTGATACCCACTGCTTCGAATAATATATTGACGTAGGGGAGAGTTGTACTGGTTGCTTGTATGATGGCCGGATATGTTTTTGATTTTTTTGCCATTCTCAAGTATGAGTTATGATAGAGCATTTAGGGAGTTGACTAAGTTGCCATTCCCTTGCATGATTTAGAAGCTGTGTGATGAGGCCGGTGTTCCTAAGATACCAGGAGTGAACAAGAAGTTACTTGCAACGGCGACTATACAGAAAAAGACTATGAAGGATCTGACACGTCCAGGCCCTTCCAGGAGATTGAGATAGAAGGAAGCAGTACCACGGGACCAGACTAAAGGCCCAACAATTTCCACAGAGCCTGATGAGACACATCGAGGTAATGTGGGTGTTAGTATTGATATGGAGATAGGGGAGTAGAGAGAGGTTCCAGACTCTAATACGGTGAACGGACACCAGGTATTTTTTTTTCAGCCCAGCTTTAACCTCAAAGATGATTAATGTACCTTCAGAGCCTACTCGATCCACTACAGCTTCTGCTTCAGGTATGATCATAATATCTATCTAGTTTTTACAGAGCTTAGTGGACAGGAAGAGGGCTACCGATTCTAGTTTAAGGGTTGTTGAGACCGAGATGACTACCCTTTAAGAGCAGATGCGATCAGGGGTTAGGACTAGATTTAAGCAGACAGAGGCCCAATGGGAGGCCACACTGAGAGCTACACTATTCAGGTTATGTGTTGATTTTCAAACACTTCTTAATGAGTTTGAGAGATGGGTTACAACCCGATTCACAGTGACAGATGCATCGGATCAAGCCCAGATGAGGAAGGAGTTTGATATATTACGAGCAAAGGTAGCTCTCTCACAGAGAGTTGTGTAGCAGTCACTCTTTTAGTTATACCCCTGATGGTCTAGATATTATCTCTACGTACGCTGAGATAATTTGATTTCTTCACGAGGTTGATGAGGTGGTCCCAGTAGTTGGGGCCAAGAGAGGTCACATAGAAGACTTGCAGGACCTTTGTTTTCTATATGACCAAGCTGTTAAAAACGAAAAACATTATTCGATGGAGTCTGTATTCATCGATAGGCAGAGGCATGCATCTATAGTAGCAGATGAATTATTTAGTAGTGGACCATCACCACCACCGCCTCTGCTAGATGATTTGACCCATCTAAGGATGCTCATGATTCGGGCACCTTGTGCATCCCAAGTATGTTCTCACTTCCCTCCATTTTACTTTATTTTAGTGCATTGAGGATAATGCACATTTTTTAGTTGGCGGTGGGCATCCCATGCCATCGCGGGTTTTTATTGCCATGCTTCTTTTCCTGTTGGTCGCGATATGGTTGTAGAACCGGCATGTCTAGGTTAATTTATGTCATATTGTGTTTTATTTTGTATTGTGTGTTGTTTTTGTGTAATTAGGAGATTTTTAAAGTATTTAGGGCAGTAGTCATATTTTGATTGATTTTGATACTCCTCCAAAATTTTGTATTTTAGAACTGTGTGAATGTATATATGTGTGAACATCGTGGATCTTGTTATGGCATTAGAATTAGGGACATGATAATCACTTGTTAATAATTGCATGAACTGGATGGGTAGTAGTTGGTAATATTGACTCTGTGCCACGTGTATGAGACACTATCGAGTTTCCTTTGTGTGTTGAATTCATAACTTGCCTGGTTAGTCTTGCCTAGGTTGAAGGATAGTCGGTTAGAAAGGATCATAGAAAGTTTTTTATTTTAGTCCACTTTTAGCCTAAATGACCTTCCATGTATTAATTATATCCCTTGATCCCTTTTTTGAGCCTTATACGCCTATTTTTCTCGTTTCATCATTCACATTCCCATTTATATTATAATGAACCTATTTTGGCCTTGGTTCTCCTTTGGTTCTCCTTGGACATTGTGCACCCCAGCTCAGGCAAAATACTTAAGTTGACAGTGGCTATCATAGGGGTGCATAGTGTAAAATGGGTATAAAGATGGGTATAAAGATGGGTAAAATAAGAGAACAAGTTAGTAGGGCTGGGTGTGGTAGAAAAAGAAAAGAAAAAAATATGAAAAAGCAAAAAAGAAAGAATAAAAGACCACACCCAACCTGAATGTGCAATAAAGAATAAAAAGAGAGAAATAAGAGTGGAATAAAAAGGAAATTGACTAGTAAGTGAGACCACAAGGTTAGTGTAGTACCAAGGTGATACGAGCCTAAAGAGCATTAGAATTACAAGGTCTTGTAGAAGGTTTAAGTTTTGAATTTTTGTGAGTGATTAAAGATCTTTTGGAGCCTTTTTTGAAGCCTTGTCCAAGTGAAGAGAGGAAGAGGGTTCTTTCACTCAAGAGGCGCCTCTCATTAAGGGCATTGAGAACTTTTTACACTCCAAACTAACACTCAAGAGGCGCCCCAACTTAAGCTCTCATTAAAGGCAATTTAGTCATTGTTATGTAATAGTATAAATAGACCTTTTAGCTTCTATTTTCCTTAGATTTGATGAATTATTGAGGGAACTCATATTGTAGTCTTTATTCCTTCTTCTTAAGAGGGGAATCCAAAATTAGGGTCTTCTTTAAGTGTGGAATCACTCTTGTTGACATTTTGGCAAGAAAGGTGGGTTCTTGAGGACATTGATCCCCTTGTGTCTACCTAAGAGAGGGGTGTTATCTATCAGTGGTGTTATGTGTCTTGTATTTGATACACACCTTGGTGCTATTCATTACTGTTGGTGTATGTCTCATTACTATCCTTTTACTTGAATGCAATTTTCTCTTCTTTTTGTGTTGAATCCGATTGTGTGTTAGTTTATTCTACTTCATCTCGTCTTCTTCTCTTTAAATTGTGTTGTTATGTTTGGATTCTATTAGTTTTGTTCAAGTTTTAGGTTTGTTCCCTTATCATTTGGTATCAGAGCCATGTATTAGAGTTGTTCCCACAACTCTAAGTCTTGTATCTAAGAAAATCTCCACAAAAAAGAGTCTAGAGTCAAGAAAAAAAAAAGGGGGGTGTCACGTTTTTGTGTTTGGACAGCATTTTAAAACTTAGATCTACACGTTTTTGTGTTGTTTTGTTGGTTTCTAGTGCTAGATCCTTGTTCCCTAGAACCTAAAGAGTCTAGATCTAAGTTTGGAACAAGATTTGATTATTTTTAAGTTAGATCCACCATTGTTGTGGTGTGGTTGAAGCTTTTGTGAAGAGGGAAACGTGTGGTGTTGTGATATTTGGATGTTTTATGGCTGATTTGTCATTGGTTGAGCTTGTCTTGGCAAAAGGAATCTAGATCTAAAAGAAAAATTGAATTTAGGATTCATTTGCCTAGTGGTCAAACCTTGGTCAACTCTTGAATATTCATCTTGTTCATCCATCATGTTCAAATCTTGTTGAAGAAGAATATTCAAGTAGCTTGTTTAATCCAAAAAGAGGGAAGAAAAAGATTGTACTAAGTGTTTGTACAAGAATATTCTCTAGCATATTCTAAGTCTTCCAAAGAGGAAGAGGGGACAAGGGAACATCAAAGTACAATTGAAAGTACACTTGAGGGGACCAATTTTTTTCAAATTCAAATTGAAGCTTGAAAGGGCTCCAAGACCTCCAAATTCCCTCCAATTTCGTTCGTTCTTCTTCCCTAAAGTGTGTTTGGCCGAAACAAAAATTTGGGAATTGAAAAATTTTGAAAATTGACGTCCAGCCACAAACTGCCATTTCATCGCTTTTATGATCAACCAAATTGAGTTCTAAATTAGATTTCTAAGTTTCTATTTTTTGTTTTTAGTTGCTTTTGTGCTAATTCTACCATTAATTACCAAACTAGTAACTACCTACTCGGTTGATAATTAGTTTAGAGTCCTTTGTTTTATGTCAGCGCTTTTTTTTGTGTGCTTTTCTCATTTGTAATTATAGTATCTTGTTGGTTCAAGTCTGAAAGCTATTTTTCTTTGAGTCGTCTCAAACAAACATCGATTTCGGACCAAAGTAGAATCATCCCTCACTCACTTGCCAAGTACATGCCAAAGTTTCAACACTTCTGAGACCAAGTCAGGTAAGAATCCGAGAGTAAGAGAGTTGGTAAGGTTATTTGAACTAACTTGTTTGTTCATTTTATAGGTTTTTCTTATTTCTTTTTAGGTACTTAGGCAATGGAATCCGGGGGTACAACTTCCCAAGTCTTGGGAAATGATGTTGATAGTGCAATCATGGCTAAACTTGAGCCCCTTGGCCGAGATATGAAAATGATATACTCGGATATGGCTTCAATCAAGGGTGGCGTGATTAGAATAAAAGCGGGTGTTGATAGACTATGCCAAACAAAGCATTCACAAAATCCAAACTATTAAGAACAAAGTCCACTAATTCGAGAGCCAAGTAGACCTCTATTTCCTCCATTGAACCAAGTCCAACAAGAGGGGCTTGGTCCTCCAATGCTACATCAAAATCTGAAGTACCAAGTTCCAAATCTACTTGATCAAAGACCCTACACTTCACAAAATCCCATGCCACAAATCCAAATCCATCACCAACCAAATCCAATGCCTTCTTCCCAAGATCCACTAAACTGAAATCACCCCATCCAACTAAGAGAAGATATGGTGACAGAATACGAGAGTGATGAGGTAGGTTCTCAAGATGGAGAAAAGCTTGATATTGAGATACAAAAAGAGTGTGAAGAAAAGAGGAAATGGGAAAGGGAAGCCATGGTTAGTGAAGTTGGAAGGGGAAAGAAATGCTTGGTTGTGGATCTTGTCTACAAAGAATCCTTGTTTCTCACTAACCTAAATATTAGCACTTTACCTAGCATTGATTCTTATTATGTGCAGGTACATAATGATATATTTCCAAATGAGAATAAAAAATAAACCCCTCCCAAATATGTTGGTGTTCCTATTGCACCCTTGGCCAAGAGTTCAAAGCAAGTGGGCTGCCCTAGTACAAACCAAGGTGAAATTGGTACACTCTACACTCCCTTAAATTTAAAATGTTGTGATGTGGCTATTAGTAGCCAAGGTGATATGATTTCGGGTTTACCTAGTGTAGAAAAGCATGAATCTTTCCTTGGTAGTACTCATGATATGTATGAAGATCAATTTGCTCCTAAGTTTAGTACACTACTTGATAATGTGAATGGTGTGACCAAAATCTTTCAAGTTAGTATTCATACTTGTAATGTTGATCATGATATTGGGTATGGTCCGTTGAACATGTGTGATGAAATCCGTGACATTAGCCTAGTTCATTGTGATCATGTGTTTGGAAAAGTTGTGAGTAATGTCTTGGGAGATTATGATTTTGATCCTCTAGTACAAGGGATGTGTAGTCTCAGTTTATACCCTTGGCTACATCATCCATTTGATCCCAGCACACTAGTGAGGTGGAGAAGGGATTGTCGTGGTGTGTGCTTGTTTTCCTCTGATGATTACTTTAGCATTATCCCTTATGATGTGTATACTAAGTATTTCATGGACATAACAAGGGATTGCTGGTTGTATTTTAAAAGTGTACCCCCGTATGCAGAGATAGTAAGTTTGGTGGCTGGTTTTCTTGTTTGGATGATAATGATATTAGGGTGAGGTGGACCTTAGGATCAATAGTGGCACCATATTTGATGAGGTCCTTTGTAGAGGTAATAAAACAAATGTATCTTATGGTTCCTAAGCCAAAAGTAGTCTTACCTTTTGGGTATAGTAAAGCCATTAAGACCATTGTAGTTTTCTTTATCTCTTGCTATTTTCCAAAACCACCTCCTTTGTGCCCTTAATGCTAAGCTTTTCATGTCACACACAATGGACCCGTGGATTTATTTCAAAAGTGAACAACCTTGGCTTGTTGACATATGTGATGATTTCGGGTTGCACTCCTCCTTCCTTAATTTTATCTTAGCCAAGTCCTTTGTGATGCTTGTAGTAAGTGTTTCATGATCATAACAAAGGATTGTTGGCTATATTCCAAGAGTGTACCCCCTTGGTGTGTTTATATAATTGTGGTACTAATGCTAACCCTCCTATCATGGGGATTGCGTACTTGTTATCCCTCTCTTTGGTTTTGAATCCAATTGTGTGTTAGTTTATTTTACTTTATTTTATATTCTTCTCTTTAGATTGTGTTGTTGTGTTTGGATTCTAGTAGTTTTGTTCAAGTTTTAGGTTTGTTCCCTTATTACAAGGAGGCTTAGTCACTTGACATGACCATATGTACCATACTAGCCCCTAAGCCTACATTAAAAGTCGAGAAAAATCCTATAGTGATCCTAACTTAATTATATGAATGCTAAGGTAAAGAAAATAAGGGCAAGATTATGGTATTTGATATGAATTGACCGGAACTTGTCTTCTGAGTGTGAGTGTCTCTCGACCATCCCTGCATTGATATGCATATTTCATATGAGTTAGTGAGAAATCTTTTTTGTGAGGGCACTTGATTCATATTGCTAGCTATTTGCTTGTTTTGGGTAGTGTAACTTGTATATATGAGTGGTTGTCTGTTGCTAATATAATTTCCATAACTTGATCCCATTGTGTCACATTTTTGTGCTTCATGTTCATACACAGTTGGTTTTGAAAAATAAGATTGGAGGGGATGTCGTAATTTGAGTTTAAAGTGTTGAATGACTGCCTTGAATAGCTTAGATTCTTCTAGTTAAGCGTCATTTTTTTTTTATTCTGTTTTGTTGCCTGAGGACATGCAAACATTCTAATTTGAGAGTGTTGATGTGCTATAGAAATATAGCGCTTTCGATGCTTAAAATGAGGAAAATATACAGGTTTCTGAGGTTATTTTGTTAGAAATGATGCGTTTTGGGTATGTTTTGCAGAATATCATGTTTTGGATGCTAAGTTTGTGAAAAAGGTGAAAAAGGTATTTTTAGCTACTTTTGGAGCAATTATAGATGCTCAGGACACTTTTCGGCCTGTTCGTGATCAAAGCATATTCAAAAATCAAATAAGAGCTGACAAGATGACTCTCAGTACTTACTAAGTCAACATGTGGACCGCAAATAGGACCTACGGACCACAAGTAGGCAAAGCAAGTGCCAGAAGTCCAAAATTTCGAGAGCTGAACTTGTAGGATTTTTTTATCCACTACCTGCGCCTGTACCTGCACCCATGATCAGGACCTCAGGTACTACCTGCGCCGAGGGTTGTAGTACAGGTACAGACCACATGTGGTCACCGACCCTGTTTCTCCTATTTTATTTGGGCTTTGGTTTTAGAGTTTCCTCATGTAATATAAATACCCTTTATGTATTTTTTAGTACGAGTTACACACTTTTGATACTCACAAACATATTTTGATTCCAAGATTCAATTTTGATCTTGGGATTCTCTTGTATTGACTTTGGTTTATTAATTCAGTTACGATTGTGAGTTTTTGCACTTCTTATCATTGTGATTTCATCTATACTTTCGATTATGAATGTTATTGATTTCTTCACAAGTATGAGTGGCTAAAACCCATAGCTAGGGTTATCATATACAAGAATAGTGAATTCTGAGGATAATAAACTCTTATCTAGAATTTCAGGTGAAGCTGAGGTGAAAGAGGTTGTTTTCAACCTCAAGGGGGTGAGTGCCACTGGGATGAATGACTTATCATATAATTTTTTCTAAGTTTTTTGGGATATTATTGGCTTAGATATAGTTAGAATGGGGATAAACATTTATCATGGTAACTCTTTGCCCAAATGAATTACTCATACTAATTTGGTTCTCATACCCAAAAAGATCTAGTTCAGACTTTCCCAAATTTGAGGCCTATTAGTTTGAACAATTTTGTCAATAAAATTCTATCTAGGATTGTTCGTGATAGAATTGAAGATATATTGCCAAAGATTGTTTCTACTAACCAATCAGATTTTGTTAAGGGAATAAGTGTTATTAAAAATATTTTTCTTATGTCAGAACTGTAACTGATACTGGAAAGAGAGGGAAGCCAGGTAATGTGGCGATTAAGCTTGATATGGCAAAGCCATATGACAGAATCTCATGATTTTTTCTTATGAATGTGCTAAGAAAGATAAGGTTCTCTGACAATTTTCTGGATATGATAATATTGGTTGAAAATAACTATTATTCAGTATTGATAAATGAAAATTTTCATGGATTTTTTTTTTCTACTAGGAGTTTGAAGTAAGGAAATCCCTTATCCCCTGCTTTGTGTATTTTTTATTTTGAAGTATTGACAAGGGCACTAAATCCTTTATTTAAGAATGATTGTTTTGTAGGTTATGGGATGTCCAAATGGAGTTTAGATTTGAACCACTTGGCATATGCTAATGGCACAATTATTTTCTCCTCTGCTAATGAAGCATCACTGTATATGATTATGAAGATTCTAAATAAGTATTAAAGACAATCAGGACAGAAGGTGAATACTGAAAAGAGTCTGTTTTATATGCATACAAATGTGGCAAGATACACGATTGAGGTGGAGGATCACAATATGGGTATGAAAAGAGGCAATTTCCCTATGAAATATCTAGGGTATCCAATCACTCACACAAGAAAGAGAAAGAAGCATCATGAGGAATTGATTGACAGGGTAAAAGGGAAACTGCAGCCTTGAAAAGGAAGGTTATTATCTCATAGAGGTAAAGATGTTTTAATTACTAGTTTTTTAAAAAGTATCCCAATCCATATTTTATCAGCCATTGTTCCTCTAATTTGTATAATAAAGAAACTTAACAAATTTCTTGCTAAATTTTGTTTGGAGTAATAAGGAATCAGGAAAAAGTAAACATTAATCAGCATGAAGTAAGATTTTGGTCTACCAAAGAATGAAGGACGACTTAGTTTTAGATGTATGTTTGAAGTATCTAAAACAATATATGCAAAACTGTGGTGAAATTTCAAAACTCAGAGCAATTTGTGGTCTAATTTTTTATGAAAAAAATATTGCAAGAAAAAAATTTCATCTTTGATAGAATGGAAAGATGGGTATCAAGTATAGAAGCACATGTTTGGGAACAAGGATTATTTGAAAAAAATGCTATGGTGGGAACCTAAAAGTGGCACATCTAGCATATGGTTTGAAAATTAGACTAATCTAGGTCCTTTATTCAAACATCATTCAGAGGTTTACACTTGTCATCAGATGAGTGATATTGATGTGTTCTTAAATAAGGATGGTTGGAACTATAAAGAGATGATAAATTATGCTCCAAAAAATATAGTGAAGCAAGTGAAAGATACTATGGGATAGTGTAAACTTGTCAACCAAGAGGATCAACCATGGTGGACACCTATAGGTACTGGTCTCTTTAATGTGAAAAGTTCTCAGGAAATGTTAAAGCAAAGGGAAGATTTTAATAATAATCTAAAGAAGTTATGGTGTAATAATTCCTCTTTCTGGCTTGGAGAATTTGGAAAGGAAAAGTACTTGTTTCATAGGTAATGCATTCTTGGGATTCTAACATCTCCCAATTTTGTAGGTGTTGTGATAATGAGGAAGTAGAATAAATTGAATATCTATTCTTGAAAGAGGATGTTGCTCAAACAGTTTGGAGATATTTTTTTGAAGCAACAACATTTACTCCATTACTAAATTTGAAAAAAACACCTGAAAATGGTAGAACATTGCATATATAGTAGAACAAGAGAGGTATTCTAAGTAGTATTTATTGTGATTTTGTGGTTCTTATTAAAGATAAGAAACACAGTACTTCATGGTGGAAGGTTCACCACTGGCATAGTAATGTGGGAAGTGATTGATACTCTAAGAAAATTTCTTAGATCAATTTTAACATCAATTGTGACAATATGAAATGGACATAAATTGTGGATCTTTTGGAGAAGTGCAGACCAAAATATACTTATAAAGTAGTGACATGGTTTCCACCCCCTGGGGATTGAGTAAAGTGTAACACGGATGGAGCATCTAGGGGCAATCCTGGCCCTAGTGCTGCTGCTTTCTGCATTAGGGATCTGGCAGGAAATTTAGTTGTTGTTAACGGTGTAAAAATATAGAATTCTAAAAATCTTATAGTTGAGGCAAGGTCTATTAGAGAAGGTCTTCTATTCTGCAGGGACAATCATTTTACTAAGGTTATACTGGAATCTTATTCTTTGGCCCTAGTTTAGATGAGTAAAAGGGAATGGAAGATCCCTTGGTGTATTATAACAGAATTGAAATGTATTATGGAGATTATAGAGACCATATGTAAAATACTTTCTAAGATAGGAAAACACTCTTGCTGATTTTTTTTTGCTAACCTTGTTTTTTTTTTTTTGCAGGTGACTACCAAATACCATTTTTAAGATATTCCTATTATTGAAAAAAAGATCTTAATCCCAGACAATCAAGGTATGTCAAATATTAGGAGAGAGATCAAAGATGACAGTCAATTCCTACCATGTAATTATTGTTGGTGAAGCAACATCAAGTCAACATACAAAGAGGAAATAATAATACACTTCATGGTTAACATAGGGGATTAATGACAGTAATATTCAAAAGGATACTAATATGTGGATGTAAGGTTAACATTCTTAATATTTTGATCAAGTAATAGGAATATTAATTGACTTCCAAGATTGAAGAAATTTCATTGGTTTGGATATCCTCACTTATGAGAATTTTTTTGGTGTATCTTCAATATCAAATAAAGTCTAAGGTAACTTGTCACATAACAGATTCATATATTCAGAAATATAATGCATTTGCATATTTGTACATCTGCAGCAAGGTGAAGGGAAATCAGATCTTGGGCATCTTATACCTATTTTACAATTGGATTTAATGGTGGTATTGATCTCAATTGAAATTCCACCCAGTGATCTAATGGTAAAGAGATTAAAATGCCTAAAAAATGAAACACAAGATATCAAGGAATCAAAGGGTCTTAGCTGACAATGAAGCTTATCTCGATACTGTCGATTTGAAGAACGAATGGTGTCTCCAAGGAAATTGATAGATCGGGGAGAAGCGAGTTCCAACTTAGTGGTTCGATTTCACCATAGATATGGAAGCTTAGACCACGGATTTCGACATGAAAGACTAGAGACTTCTTAGTCTCTTCACTTTTCCTTTTACTACGATACCACTTTTATTATACTCTATATTTTTAGTTTTTATTGTTTTCTTTCATTATTATTTGGGCCAGGTCACTATTGGACCAGGAAATTACATGGATGACCCAATAGTAGCTGGACTAGTCTTTCTTTCTTTTTCTTTTTTTTTTATGTATAGTATAAGTACATTTTTACCTCTCTATATCTCAAATATTTTAAAACTTTTTATTCTCATTTATTTCTCAACTTCTATTTTAATTTTTTTACCTTAAATTTTATTTTGTTTTCTTATTTTATTTCATTTGTCTCAACTTTTACTTTTTTCTCATTTTTCTTTTTTTTCTCAAACATTATTTATTATTTCATTTCTCTCTCTCTCTTTTTTTAATTCATTGGACTCGATCATTATTTTTTTTGTTTTTTTATCATTTCTTATTTTTTCTTTTACATTTTTCTCAAATTTTATTTTTATTTTTTCTTCTCATATTTGTTTTTATCGATCTTTTTTTGGTTTTTTTGTTATTTATTCTTCTCTTTTTTCTTAATCTTTATTTTTTTTTTGTCTTTTTCTTTTTTTGCTTAATCTCTATTTTGTTTGTTCTTTTTTTTTTTCTCAACTTCTATTATATTTTACTAATAACCAAAAAGTTAGATAATCTTTGAAGGGATTTTTTTTTTTTTACATCAAAGAAAATTCAAAGGCATGACTCGTTGTTAGGAAGTCCTTTAGGATAAGTCTTGTTTCTAAGGCAAAAATTATAGAACAACCCATATATCAAGACACAATATGGTATTGTCAAGTCTTGCTTGTGGAGCATAACTTGTTGTTTGAAAATTCTTGAGTTAAGTCTTGCTTCTAAGGCAAGAGCTATAGAACATCTCATAAATCAAGAAAGAATGTGGTAGTGTCAACACTTGTCCATTGGGCGTAACTTGTTCTTTTGGGAGGTTCTTGGACTAAGTCTTGTCTTAGAGGCAAGAATAATAGAGCATTACATAAATCAAGACACAATATGATAGTATCAACTCTTGTTTATAGGGCGTAACTTGTCGACTAAGTCTTGCCTCTAAGGCAAGAGTTATAGAATATCTCATAAATTAAGACACAATGTGGTAGTGTCAACTCCTGCCATGGGGCATAACTATTGTTTGAAAGTCCTGAACTAATTCGTGCCTCTATGATAAGAGTTATAGAACATCTCATAAATCAAGACATAATGTAGCAGTGTCAACTCTTACCCATGGGGCATAACCTGTTGTTTAAAAGTCCTTAATTTATAAAACATCTCATTAATCAAGATACATTGTGATAGTGTCAAATCTTGTTCATGGAGCGTAACTTGTTGTTTAAAAGTACTTGAGCTAAGTTTTGCCACTAAGGCAAGAGTTATAGAACATCTCATAAATCAAAACATAATGTGATAGTGTCAACTCTTACCCATGGGGCATAACTTGTTGTTTGAAAGTCCTTGGGTTAAGTCTTGCCTTTAAGGCAAGAGTTATAGAATATCTCATAAATCAAAACACAATGTGGTAATGTCAACTTTTTCCCACAGGGCACAACTTATTACTTGAAATCCCTTGGTCTAAGTCTTACCTCTAAGGAAAGAGTTATAAAACATCTCTTAAATTAATACATAATGTGGTGGTGTCAACTCTTGACCATAAGACATAACTTGTTGTTTGATGGTCCTTGCGCTAAGTCGTACCTCTGTGACAAAAGTTATAGAGCATTTCATAAGTAAAAAATATAATGTGTTAGTGTTGACTCTTTCCCAATGTACGTAACTTGTTTGAAAATTCTTGGGATAAGTCGTTCCCCTAAGGCAAGGGTTGTAGAATATCTCATAAATAAAGAAATAACGTAGTAGTGTCAACTCTTGCCCGTGGGGTATAATTTGTTGCTTGAAATTCCTTGAGCTAAGTCTTACCTCTTAGTCAAGATTTGTAGAACATTTCATAAATGAAGACATATCATAGTAGTGTCAACTCCTACTCGTGAGGCAGAATTTATTGTTTGAAAGTCCTTGAGCTAAGTCTTTCCTCTAAGGCAAGAGTTTCAAAACATCTCATAAATTAAGACATAAAGTGATAGTGTCAACTTCTACCCGTGGGGCATAATTTATTTCTTAAAAGTCCTTGAGCTAAATCTTGCCTCTAAGGCAAGAGTTGTAGAACATCTCATAAATGAAGACATAACGTGGTAGTGTCAACTCTTGCCCATGGGGCAGAATTTATTGTTTGAAAGTCATTGGGCTAGGTCTTTTCTCTAAGAAAAGAGTTATGGAACATCTCATAAATAAAAATATAATGTGGTAGAGTCAACTCTTGCCCGTGGAGCATAATTTATTGTTTAAAGTCCCTGAGCTAAGTTTTGTCTCTAAGGTAAGAGTTATTGAACATCTCATAAATCAAAAACACAAGTGATATTGTCAACTCTTGCCCATGAAATGTAATTTCGTATTTGAAAGTCATAAGTCTTGTCTCTACAATGTGGTAGTATCAACTCTTGCTCATGGGGCGTAACTTGATTGGAAGAAATCGAAGAAAAGAAAAAAAATTGCGAAAAATAAGAAAAATATTGAAAAAGAAAAAAATAATTAAAATAAAGTAAAAAAGAAAAATAAACAAAATATAGAAGTTGAAGGGATAAAAGAAAAAAAAAGTTTGAGAAAAAAAAAGACAAAAAAAAAAAAAAGATAGAGAAAAATTAAAAAAAAAAAAAAAAAAAAGTAAAAAAAAATAAAAAATAAATAGAAGTTGAGAGGATAACAGGAAAAAAAGTAAGGGTTGAGAATTTTTTTTTTTTAAAAAAGAGATTTTTTAAAAAAAATAGAAGTTGAGATGAGAAAAATAAAAATTGAAAGATAAATAAGTATAAAGTTATTTAAAAATATTTGAGATATTGAGCGGCAAATAAATAATTGTGCTATATAAAAAAAGATGAGGATTAATTTTATAAAACCATTCTGATGAGGGACAAAAAAATAAAGTCACCCATTATA
Source organism: Capsicum annuum (assembly GCF_002878395.1). Lineage (NCBI taxonomy): Eukaryota > Viridiplantae > Streptophyta > Magnoliopsida > Solanales > Solanaceae > Capsicum > Capsicum annuum. Next base: position 129,469,113 of record NC_061114.1, on the reverse strand, counting down.
AGGGTCATTTATGTAGTTTACCCTGTAAAGACTATTCTATTCTTTTAATAAGTGGGCTTCTTTGGTCGGATTTTGCTTTAAAAAAAAGGGAAAAGGACATGGGCTATCCATTATTTTTTAAAATGGCCCACATTTGAAAAGGTGGACATGGGTTGTCCAGTCGGCTAAACTAATTCTTTCTTTTAGCCATTTGGCCTGATTGGTCACATGCAGTCTCTATACTCAATTGATACACTTTTATGCCAAATTGATACATTTTTATACTATATTGATACACTTTTTAAAAAAGAGAAGGGAAATTTTATGCAAGCACATGCATTCCCTATACCCAATTGATACTCTTTTATATCACATTAATACACATTTATACTACATTGATACACTTACAGTGTCCATATACTCAATTGATACTCTCTTATACTAGATTGATACATTTTTAGAATGTATGTAGAAACTATATAGAGTCGTATAAAATATGTATCTAAATAATAATTGTAGTTAAAAATTGTATAAAAATGCTACAATTATTATATAGAGTATGTGTATATATAGAAACTGTATCATAATTATATATAGATATATATCTTTAACAATTGTATTATATTAAAGGTATATGATATTGTATTTTATTGTATAAATAATTAAAACTAAACAAAAAAAATAGTATGCTATTTTAATAATGTTGGTGAATGCAAAATAATCTGGAAAAAAAACAATTACTCAATTGTTTAAAAAGAATAAAAATCTGGTTCTAAGATAATGGTTTTTCCATTAGTGCTCTGGAACATGTGCTTTATGAGGGACATGATTGTTAGATCTGGCCAAAAAAATCATGCTACTCGAGAGTTTAAAACTCCATATGCTCTTACTGGATTGCACAACCTAGCAAAGGCAACGGCTAAAGGAAACATGGTCCTTAGTGGCTATTTTTTGAGGTTTTTAAATTTAGGTGCTAATTTTATGAAATTATTTAATTTTAGGTGTTATTTTTGTCCTTTCCCCCCCAAAAGCTATATCATACTTTTAAGATGGAAGAACAACAATCAAATGACTTTTTATCTTGAAAATGTGAAAGGAAACTGGAAATTCAATAAATTCAAAGTCATTCTAGACAATGGAGGGAAGGTTCTACAGTGCGGTCAAACGGCAAGCAATCTAGAAATTCGTCAACATTTACTATTTTTAAATTGAAGATGATAATCATCTGTATATTAGAGTTCATTCAATAACAACTTTTTTTTTTGGAATAACCCCCCCCCCCCCCCCCGAGGAAAAAGAATTGAATAGATTGCTAAAAGAAAGAATGTACTCTTTTTTTTGGTTAATTGAAGAAAGTACTCTTGTTGTTGAAGTCCTTTTGATTTGTTGTATGCTGTAATGTCAATTACTGTGGCTTAGCATTATAAAAAGAAAAAAATACACAAACTAACAAACATAAGACATTAATTACAAGCAATAGCAATAGTTTGTCAAAATTACAACTAGGGGTGGGCATTCGGTTTTTCGGTTCGGGTTTGGTTCTTTTATTTTGGGTTTTTCAATTTTCAATTATGAAATTAGGTGCACCAAAAACCGAACCAAATTAGTATGGTTCGGCTCGATTTATGTAAATTTCGGTTCTATTTAATAATTTCAGTTTTTCGATTTTGGGCCTGCTTAATGGGCTAAATTATATTTGTGAATTGGACTATTTTTTAATTTTTAATACTTTCTAATTTTCTTATTTAATAATTTTTAAGTGGACTAACCAGTAAACATAATAAAATTGGTGCTGAAGTAATGTCCGTGTCCTATGATGATGAGAATAAAGTCTTTGGCGTTGTCTTCAGGACGCCTCCATAAGTTTTTGTTATCATATTATAGATTGATAGTGTGTTTGTATAAGGATTACTTATATGTGTAACTCATTCCTGAATGGTGTCATATCCAAGAACAACATCACTTATGTTTCCTGAAAACTGGAAAGGAACAAGGCAAGATAACACGTCAAGAAGGTTGAAACAAACATCAGATAGGAGATTTTGGGGTTGAAGACTATTTGAATTTTGAATTTTTTTGGGTTTTGACTAGTTTAACGCTTTGGGTTTTAGTAATAGATATCAATTATCATACATATTAAATATATATATTATATATAATTATATATATAATAATTAAAAAAAGTATATTAAAAATTTTGGTTTAAACTAAAAATCAAATTACGTTAACCTAAAAATCAAAATTCGAACCGAAATACCAAATTTATATAAAAAACACCGAAACCCAAACCTAAAAATCAAAAAACCGAAACCAAAAAATTAAAATAATTTGGTTCAGTTCAGTATTTTGATTTTCGATATTTATGCCCACCCCTAATTACAACTAATAGCAAAAGTAGTAATATTTTACCTTTTTTATTCAAAAGTGCCTCATCTATGGGTTTACTCGGTGCTGAATCCTACTCCCAACTAAATAGACACTGAACTGGATTCTAGACTGTTCTAGTCTGGACCGAATTGTTCTAATCGTACTGTATAACAAAACTAAACTGAGTTCACTAGGTTCCGTGGACTGATGAAATACTACTGAATTCTATTAACTGACTGAGTACTACTGAGGTCTGAACTGGATATTGTGATTGATTTCTGTATACTACTGAGTTTTTCTAAGTTCTTTAACTGACTGAATTCTATCGACTTTGACATAACTGATACTATCCTGTGACTGACCATGGCTCTAGGTAAACAACTAAATTGTATGGTATTGAACACTCCCAGGACTCGATAGCATAAATTATACGACATGGCACAATCTTGTGACATGATAGCTAAGTACTTGGTCATCGTACATTCGTTTGGGACATTCTAGCAAACACTTACATGACATGAACTTGAATATATGCTGACATGATATAATTTCACTATTCAACTCACATAAATAATTCATCAAACACTTGAAGGACATAATCTATGCACACGAAACTAAAACCACATGTAAGCATCATAGTTTAATTCCACATTTACAACTTCAAGGGTTTCAACATGGTTTCGTATGATAATGCACACATATCAATCAATTCCTTATGAATCTTGTAGTAAATCATGAACTAGAAACCTCATTAACATAGTAATCATGAACACATTCAAATTCAACCATGAACTTCATCAAACTCATAAACTTGTAGTTAAAAGGGGTTCTTGAACTCCAAGGGTAGAAGGGAACCCTTCGATGAACACTTGACATACCTTGGTTGCTAAATTCCTAAAGAATAATAGTGGAAATCTTGAGCCTTGGCCTTGAAATTAAATCACCTAGGGTTATTGTTCTTGAGCAATTTGAGAAAAAGTAAGTATATTTTGCTCAATGAGGGTTGAATCTCATGTTTTAGGGCTAAATAGGGGTGGAAAAATAACCTAAATACCCTGCAAGGATGCGGCTTTTAATTACTGAAACCAAACTATCAACGCGCAGGTTGCCTCATCGCGTTGTTGACATTGACGTGATAGCCAACGTGTCGCATCGAGTCCGTATCGGTTCACTAGAAATTGACACTGAGAGCTAAGGAAAAAATATTGATCAACGTGATGGCCGCCGCACCACGCCGAGATCGCATCGATTCACTATTTTGGATTCCCAAACATGGTTCAAACGAGGTCTAAAAAATACAAAACTCGTCCGAAAATACCTACTGACATTCCTGATCATGAATCAGCCTAAAGATTTACATTTTAAGGCCATAGACGTCGCAAAATAGAGTTTTCAACTTATGAAGGCTAAAATAACACTAAGTTTGAATACTTCGGAAAATTTTTCAAGTCTAGGACCCCTTAACGAGCTTTAAAAAGGGTTGAGTTTAGCTAAGGATTTTGCGGGGTCTTACAGATATACGCTATTGTGCTTAGGTTCCTAACTATGGTTAGAATAAGATAGTTCATTCTCGTTGCCTCCTTAGTTTTATTAGGTTAGTATCCTAGATATTTTGGTGTATTTTACATTTCTGTTTGCCTATTATTATACTTGTATTAACTTTGGAGCTCAGTGGGTAGTTGCCTACTGAGTACCATGTGTTAGGACTATTTTCTATGTATTATACTTTTATCATATTTATTCTGCACTTTTTCTTTATTTATCTTGGTAGTCAGTTAATCCCAGTTATGGACCACGAGTTGGCTTACCTACTAGAGGGTTATAGTAGGTGCCATCATTACCTGAGAAATTGGGTTGTGACATTAGGGGACACAATAATGAGAGTTAAAGTCAACCTCTCTTTAAGCCATTAAACAGTCTTTAGGCAAGAATCAGTAAACACAAATTTCACCTCTTTCTCTAATAATTTACACAATGAATTTGCAACCTAGAGAAATCTTTGATTAACCGCTAATAGAAACCTACATGGCCAAGAAACTCTGAATGCCCTTCATAGAACTTGGTGGTGGCAAGTTTTCAATCACCTCAATATTAGCCTAGTCAACCTCTATCTCTTTTTTAGAAATCTTATGCCCAAGAACTATCCCTTGACCATGAAGTGACACTTTCCCAACCAAAGACCAAGTTGTATTCTTCACATTATTGCAAGGAATTTTAAAATGAGCCAAGTAATCATACAATAAATCTCTCACAACTAAAAAACTATCTATGAAAACATAAATAATGTCCTCTAGTATGTCAAAAAAATGGACATCATGTAATATTGAAACATTGTGGGAGCATCACAAAGACCGAAGGGCATCCTTTTAAATGTAAAAGCCCCATATGTACAAGTTAAAATGATTTTTTCTTTGTTCTCAAGAAAAATAGAAATCTAATTATACCCTGAATAACCATCAAGGAAACAATAACATCCTTTACCCAAGAGATTGCCTAACATCTTATCCATGAATGACATAGTAAAGTGGTCCTTCAGATTCATGTATTCAGCTTCCTGTAGTCTATACATACTCGCCATCCAATGACTGGTCTTATATGAACTAACTCATTCTTATCATTGGAAACCATAGTATTTCCACCCTTCTTTGGCACACACGGAATCAGGCTCACTCATTTACTATTTACAATCGGATAAACCACACCTGTATCTAACTACTTGATGATTTCTTTCTTCATAATGTCTTGCAAAGATGGATTTAATCTATGCTAATGCTTAATGCTAGGAATAGATTCTGGCTCAAGTTGAATTTTATGAGTACAAATCCTAGGTGGAATTCTAATGATATTAGTCATGGTCCAACCAATAGCCCTCTTAAACCTCTATAAAATCAATACTAAGGCCTCAATATGTCACTCTAATAAAGTTGTTACAATAATAATCGACAAGGTATTATTAGCCCCCAAGATCGCATAATGCAAATGGGAGGAAAAGGGCCTTCAATTCTAAAATTGGTTGCTCCTCAATATACGGTTTAGCTGGCAAAGTTGCTCTATTTTTAGATCAAGTTCCAACTTCTTTGGTGCATAAGAGTACGAACCTCTTTCAATAAGTGAATTTACCATCTTATCTTACCCATCAATACCATCCCTATAAAAACTTATTATCATAATTGTAAGTGCCTCAACACCAAGTATCTTCCCAATAGGTGTAACTAATGCATATTTATCTATAATGTCTATCACAAAAACCACACGTATTTCCTTTGGTTACTTTATTGACTGACATACATTGAATAAAACCTACCCATCAATATTAATGTAACCTCCTTATCCTTTCTGTTGTCAATGTCAACTCTTTTCTTGTAGTTGTAGGCTTCTAAGAGGCCGCATCATTCATCACTAATTTTCTTATTTCATCCTCATCCACATCATCAATGTTTATGGGGTCATTTCTCACATTATCAATCACAAGCGTAGGTGGATCAATAATGGCCTTACCATTCGAAGTAGTAATAGCTAGACAATAACTATTTTTAGGATTCTAAATAGTGTTACTAGGAAGGGTGACTATTTAATAATGCCTCAATGTGGAAAACATCTACCCAAATTTTTGCTCAAACTGCTTAATAGCGGTTGCATACGACTCAACCTTCTAGGTCAATCCTTAAATATTGTCTTTAATTTTCTTAAGGTAACTATCTTGGTTTATTAATCCTTTTACTTGTTTGGAAAGCAACACTTCCATTCTCAAATTTATAGATTTGGTATCTCGGTTCCCTGGCAGAACACAAAGGCCACCCTTTTCCTTATAATCGTCCTTCCTCCTTCAGTCACTATCATGTTTTCTACTCTTGTACTTATACATATGTCCTGATTAGTTTTGACCTTGTTTACCTTACCTCGAGTTCCAATTGTGTTGATTAGACCCTTGTCTCTTGGCTTAGAAACCTTCTATCTCTTTATCAAGATACTTAGCTTCTTCCTAAAAATCTAACTCTTCATGTCTAGAAGCTTTACCTAGCGCACCTACTATATTTACCTTTTCTTCTCCAACTGCCATGAATTTCTTAGTAAGAAATCCATTCTCAGTCCTCATGTGCCACCTCATGATCTACTGCCTCATATAATTCATTTTGCTCACCAGAGGCACCAATAAAGTAAGTTTTAGCTGATCTATCCACCTCCTGATTATTCCTTTATCAGTTGATTTTAGTGATCTAATCTAATATTATAGAAACATGATCCAACCATAGACTCATGAAGGGTTTATCTATGATAGTATCTACTACAACTTTAGTATTAACATTCAAAACTCTATAGAATATCTCAAGAAATTCTCTACCCCCAATTCTATGATTTGGAACATTATATAGCTTCTTCTTAAACCTCAACTATGTCTCATATAGTGCCTCTTAATGTAATTTTCTGAATTTATAGATCTCATCTTTCAATTGCAGCATTTTAGAGGGTGGGAAAATTGGTCCAAGATCTGAGTCCTTAACTCATTCTAAGTGGGGATATATCCATGAGGCATCTCACCTAACCAAAAAGTCACCTTCTTTATCAAAGATAATGGGAATATCCTCAATTGTATAGCTTTTCAACTCACCCCTGGCAGACTATATGAAGTGTAAATCCCTAAGAATTTCATAATATGTATATTTATATCATTAGTAGGTAGACCTACGAACACCCCCTACAAATTTAGCAACTGGATCATAACACTCTTAATATCAATCTTAGTACCTTGAGTTAATTTTAGAGGAATTATCGCACCCATTTTAGTTGTAAAATCTTCTTCTGGATCATCATACACTGAAGATATTTTTAGATGGTGGTTTTCCTCTGTTTTGCCTTATTTTGTCCCTTTTAATTGTAGCTAAACAATCTTCCTCTTTCTGTCTAACTATTTTTACTATAGTTTTTTATCGGGCAGTTATTGGCATAACAGTTTCATCAACCATTAAGTGACCAGTAACATTCTCTATAGTTTTCAAATCATTATGCTTAAGTGGCTAATTTAATGTTGTTGTGTCATCATGAACCCCTTTAAGAAGGAATCTTTAATCATGAACTCCTTCTATCTATATCTTTTGATTCTGTCTTAGCGTTCTCTCAAGTTCAGGATCTAATGGAATCAGGGGATTGCCTTGACTCCGAGTATTGGGCATACGCCAGTGCGTGACATATAAATAGTAAAAAAGCAAAAATTAACAAATGGAACAAACAACTTCAACAAACTCAATCTATCAATTGGTAACCATATCTCCCGGCAGTGGGGCAAAAATTTGATGGTACTAAAATTAAACCTCTTAAAAAGTATAAAGCGGTCCTTGAATCAACTATAGAATCCAACAAAGTTGTGTTCAATCACATGAGGAATAGGCTGAAATTCTATCAAGAGTTTGTCTATGTAATTTAGGTTAAGTAAATAAACAGATAGGGTGTTTGTAAAAGTAAGTTGTAATAGTTATAGTTGTTGGCTGATTCGATTGTGATCAATATGAGATGACCATAAGGATTATATTTCCCATGTCATCATAACTTCACAAACTGTTCTTGATAGTAGACTATCCCAATGTCTTACATGCAAAATCTAAATAGATATGTATCACCTAACTATCTCTTAATCATTGATAAATGAATTTCAATCATCCCTTCTTAGATTCATAGCGTCGAATTATAATTCTTGTTTTGTGATCTCAGATTAACTATCTCAATTAAGGCTCAAGTTAATTAGATGAAGGTTGATAACTTCAAATTTATGTTGTTATTTCCTTTTCCGAATCTCTATTTCTCTCTCGAGCAAGTTTAGAATACAGGCTGGATCCTAATATTTTCAAATGCCAAAAAAGCAATAAAACCGAAGGAAATACTGATAAATAAAAGCACATCATCTAGAATAACTTCATGCTTAACCCTATTTCATTAATTTATCATGGTTCCCACAATCCTACTTATGGGGTTTAGCTTATCATGATCGTAAGCACGCAAGAAGAATTCATAGAGAAAAGCATTATTGTGCACTTACAAGAATAAGATGAAAAAACAAAATCTCAAATTGATTAAAACCCCTAAAAAGTAATATCAACAGTTCCAAGATCAATAATGTGTCTAAAAACCTCAAAATAATGTAATAGTGTGTAACCTTAAACAAGAAATCAACTAAGAATATTTATAGATGCAAAAAACTTTTCCTGAACAAAAAAAGATTAGATAATTCAGCAGAGATGATACCTCTGACAATGATTCATATAGACTGACTACGAATCATTACTAGTCTTAGTTATATAGTACCCTAAACTTCTCTTTGTCGGTGATGACTCATTAGGTTTCTGTATGAGTTGTAGGCTGACCTGTATTTACTTATACTTATCCTCATGGTTTTAGAACTTTTCTTCGAGTGCTCTGAATGATTAGTCAAGATGAGTCATTGTCAGACACAATAACTCATAGCCTACCCTCATCACCACTGGTACTAAATTGGCATCTCTTAGTACTTTGTCATATTTTCTCAGAACTACTCTCTTTATGACTGATAGTGTATCCCTATGAGTCATGGTCAACCTACTTCTTCATTTTTCAAGATAATAACCCTTTTAGTCTTACAACGAGCTGGATGATGAGTCATATAATGACCCAATAACTCGTTGCCCAGGCAGTCTTTTATCACTTGTGCATTTTTTCTTTTATACCATTCCAATCTCTTCCAACCCTATTTTTCTACAAAACTCAACAAATAAATTATATTTGGATAAAACACCTTTGGATTTGCAAGAGTTCCTTATTTTAATCATCTTAAGTATCAAAATTCTATGGCACATTAGATAGTGCCAAACTCTCAGGAAAACTATATTGATGGGGTCTAATTTCCTAACAAGGGAAACAAAAAAAGGAACATTCAAGAAGAGCCCCAAGTTTTTCCAATCCATACAAAAGATCCCATAGTTGGTGTGAGGATTTGAGTGATATGAGTTGGGGTGGATGAGTATACCCCTTAGAAACTATGGTCTGGAGTTGGTGAGGTAGTTCTATAACAATTATATAGCACTAATAAAGAACATGGCTCACTTAGGCAAGGATAAAAACATGATAAAACAACCTCAGCTAGACATGATTCATGTTTGGGATCATGAGGTAGATATTTCAGTAAGGCAATCTTTAATACCATTTTTAGAAAGACATTTAAACAAGTTGAGGAAACTCCAAAATATAATTTTTGAATAAATAAATTAAAGCAGGTGAAGAAGTTGGTTGTGGATGACAAACTTATGCACTGTAAGTTATTGGCGGACCACATTATTGAGAATTGAGAAAATTACCCATGGGTCAATCGGAATACAATATACAAATATACCTTAAAGTTCACCACCACGGCTTGGTGGTCAGTAGAGAGACACTACATCATACCAGTAACCAATGATAATATATTGGGTGCAAGCAATATGGGCATGGTAGTTGACTACATGATTGAGTTAAAGATTAATATCCCCTGGATCAATAAGGACAAGATATAAGATAGGGTGTTATAGTTCAACACCATATTGCAATTCCCCTATCTCATAACACAGTTGTTGATAAATTCACATCTCCCAACTATAAACTCAGAGAATAGGTTTATCTAGCTAACGCGGAATACATATATGGTACTAATTACGGATTTGAGAAACCCAACTACTTTCGCACATAGTATGGAGATACCTGATGTAGAGAGGAGTGCCCCAGTGAGTGAGATCCTAACATCTAAGGTAGGTGCCACTTCATTCTTTTCATAACAGCCCACAACACTATTGGGTTCCTATATACATGCCCTTGTAAGATACAAATTGATCTGACTTCTCAATTAGAGTAGATCTTGAGGTCATAGATATTGCATAATACTTGGATCCATAATTTTAAGGTAGGGGTTAAACTCTATATAGTTGATGAGATAAAAGAGGTTGTACAAATAGTTTATACCCATTTTAGTAGATTTTAGAGTTGGATATAATTTAAGGTTGCGATTATTGAGGCTCCTAATAGAAGGGTCATGACTGCTTACTTAGCCGCACAAAAATATGTGGTCAAGCATCATACTAAGCAGACTATCCCAATTGTACCTTCTCCACCGCCTACCATACCATCCTTGGCAAAGCATACTACTTATGTGGACTCAATGGTCTTCATTTTTATAGCTAGTCTGTGGTGGTTAAGAGGTATGATTCTTACACTGGAGAGAGGGGTAATAATTTTTAGCCCTAGAGAAAGAGGTTGATAGATAATGAGGGAGAGAAGAAGAAAGATAGAGGTGAGAAGAAAACAAAGAAAAAGTTAAACATAAGTGAATAGACCTTTAAGGCATCAATTTTAGAGGGCGTAAAGGTACCACCTGTAGCTGAGGAGGTTAAGTAGAGTTTGGGGAAAATACAGCCTATCTCGATCGTTATTTCTTATAGATCACTGGTTGCTATCACAACCTATATATCAATAAGTGTCTCGGTCACAGCTGAGGCCACAAGTATATATTTTGCTGAAGAGGTCCCATCTTGGACCCCAGCTGATAAAAGTACGTAGGTGTCTAGTGTACCCTAGGTATGTCCCTATACCAGTTTTTACTTTTCTAGCTTGCAATAAGGACATTATTTATCTTTTACATTAAGGGTGGAGGTATACCATAGTCGAATGTCTTTTTTGCTCTATTTCTTTTCCCTTAATTGTGCTATCTTAGTTAGAAATAACATTTTTAGGTATATTTATGTTATTTTGTGTTATTGCTCTACTTTTGTGTAATTAAGTGTAATGACCCTCTAGGTCATTTTCTGTATTTCCATGCATTTTTTCTATTTAGAGATTTCCTATAGCTTACCTAAGTCATTTATGACTTTTTGGAAGTAAAAGTTCGATTATGGGTAGTTCATTTGAATTTTAGAGCTAATTTCTTATTTTGAAATCCTTACTAGTTCAAATGGGCTGCTGGGCAAAAACTTTAGTCGAACGGCATTATATTCCAATTTTGATCATTTCAACATTTCTAAAATGTTGATTTTAGGTTAGGAGGACCCTTGGTTAAGGTTCTGAGGCTCTCAGATTCATTTTGGCCTATTGGTCGGAAGTTAAGAAAAAAACAAGTGGGTGTAGGACCCACTTTTCATCAAAATGACCTTGGATGAAAATTTTTATTGCGCTATTGATTCTGGAATATCGAATTTGATATGGTAGCATAGTTCATTTGCATATACGGGATTCTAAATGAATTCCAAGGGGTTAGCGGAGTTCCAAGTCGCAGTTGGTGTCCGGTGCGTCACATACGCAACTATTTAGTCGCTAGAGTTACACGTCCTGACCTACTAGTATTGCATATGTGAAGCATGTGTCTCATATGAAAATGTTGCTTAAGCAATACTAGAATCGCTTACGTGACTTGTGCTGAGACAATGAGTTTCGCTTAAGTGACACCTGGTTGCTTAGCGAATGATTTCTTAAGTGACTTAATGTCTTCTTAAGTGATATTGTTGGCATTGGAAGGGTATAAATACCCCATATAACCCAATTTCCCCCCACTTTTCATCCTTTCTCTAGAATTGTGAACCATGAAAGTGGGAATTCTTGGGAAAATCTGTTATAGGTGATTATAGAGCTTTGGTATAATTAATTTACGTGTTTCTTCTTAGAATTTGTATTGAGGTTCCATTATTTTCATGGTAAACTTCTCCATCTTTTGATAAAATCCCTAGAATAATAGTGTCTTGGCTGTAGAACTATTAGATAATCGGAATTCACCCACTTATTAAGTTAATTTTCCTTGAGAATATGGGGACGTTGTGTTGGTTTTGAAAGAATGAACCCATAAATAGACCCCATATGGGATTCTTATGTAATTTTAGAACCAAAGAACAATAGTGAAATATGGGTATCATCGTTCTTATTTTGATGAGTACATTATAATTTTAATAGCGTGGCATCTTGCGGAAGTTTCTCAGAAAGGAAAATTGATAGTTTAGCGGATACTACAGGTTTTTCATCGACGTCCAAGAAGACTAAGTTTACACTCCTCATAGATTGAACTATTTTGTAGTATAATTATGATATTATGCTAGATATAGGATGGGATTTAGGCGTTGAAGGTATGAACGATAATATTTGGGTTAGTTGGACTATTTACACTATCTGGAAACCATAATTTAGGTATAAATGACTTAGTTGCTCGTGTTTTAGGGTAAACTTCTATATTAAGGCTATTTATGGCTAAATTAACATCTAGAAACAATTTCAAATTCCTTAGCCTAGTTTGAGGTAGAATTTACCTAAAATAGATTTCAGGGATTAAAAGTGGGCCTTTGTGGCCCACCTTAGACCAATACTCATGTTAGATTTTATAGACTTATGTATGTACGATATACCCTTATTAGTGCTTATTTTAGAACTTTTGAAGAGATTGGATTCTTATTGACTATGCCAGTCGGTAGTTGAGAGTTAGTGATAATTTTGGCTAAGTTTTGAGTTAGTGCTTATAATTAAGTTTTATTACATGGTCTATTGGTATGGCCAATAGTATATGAGTTTCAGTTTGAGTCTGGCAATTGATGATGGTAATGATTTTATGAGTCTCGATTCAAGTTCGGCATTTGATGATAATGTTAATAATATGAGTTTTGATTCAAGTCCACCAATTGATGGTAATGATGATGATATTACTGAATTCTGATTCAAGTCTAGCATTTTGAAAGTTATTTATAAAATGATATAGTTCATATGGACTCTTGGTTATGGCACGGTGATTGGTAATTAATAGTTATTGGGGTTATTTACTTTCCCTGATTGTACCCTCTTAGGCTTATAGGGGCCTGTGTTAGGTTATTTAATTTTCTGCACTTATTGTTGTATGAGGGCCAATCATGTAGTTATGTTGTGTGTTCTTGCATTACTATTTCATACATATTTATTTATTTATTTATGTACAACAGTGTTGAAGCTTATTTTCAGGTTTGTCCTTTTACCTTAACTTAGTTTATTTTTTTAAGTATCTTATCATATTTATATCATAATTTAGCTCTGTCAGCCGATGATGTCTACTGAGTAACTATGGTTTTGGTACTCATACTACAATTGTGTATCTTTTTGGTGCAGATTCGAGTACTAGTAGTCGTCGGTGATTCTACGATAATGCTGAGTTGGTTTCAAAATAGAGTGAGCTCTCAAACTTTGAGTTTTTATTTTTCCTTCTATTTATCCATGTCTAGTTTTTCATTTTCAAAATAGATTGTATTTCACTATTTAGTACTTATAGTTTAGTTGTAGTAGCTCTTGTATCGGCATTACTGAGTCTTAGGATGGTTGTTGTTCTTTTATTTATTATATCAAACTATTATGATTACTTTAATATTATTTTAACTCTTCAAATGTTGATTTCTACATTTTAGTCCATTTTCCACCAAGCTAGCCCATTGCTTATGGCTTCGGACTATGTTTGGCTTGTCTACTGGAGGGATAAAGTAGGTGCTATCATGAATCATAAATCATATTCAAAAAAATTGGTATTAGATCCAAGTTTCACCAGTATTATTGGTACAAGAGCAAGTGTCTAGTAGAGTCCCGCAAATAGAAATAAAGATGTTTGTTTCTTATCTTCGGGAGGCTCTAGAGTATTTTAGGAGTTCTTCAATTCTTTAACTTATTTAATACTAAGATTCTGAGTTGGTTTCTAAAGCACTTCTTTGGTTTCACTCATTCATAGATGGCTAGGACGCGTGCTTCCGTTATAAAAGATGAGGGTCCCAAGACTGAGTCTAGGGATTTTCTAACTATTTATGGATAAATAGAGGTCATAAAAAACATAGGCATGTGTCTCCAGCTAGGTCCAGGATAGGGGACCTTCATCAGACCCTATTACTACTCTTGAGCCAAAGATTCTTTTACCTCTGCTAGCAGTAGGCTAGAAACCAGCCCAGGCTCCACCAGGGTTTATTTTTCTACTATGCTCAAGGATGATTTCATTCAACTTTTGGTATTGGTTGGTGGTGCACCATATGATGGTGCACAGTCTGCTGATCAGACTGGTAGTGATGTGGGGGCACAGCCTCTAGCGGCGGCTCCAAGAATTGAGGTCCCTTCTGCACCAGTAGTTGCCCAATAGGTAGTTTCTCAGTTAGTGGTTTCCCATTCTACTATGTCTGTTGAGGAGCAAAAGATATTGGGTAGGTACTTACGGTTTGCTCCACCTAGGTTTTCTAGCACATCAGGACAAGATAAGTACTTTCTGAGACTCATGGTGTGGATCACACTACTTTTCTTGGGCCTAGGTGAGACTCGTGGTGTGGATCACACTACTTTTTATTAGTAAGTGGAAGCTTGACATTAGTGGAGAGGCCATATTGATTCCATGCCAGCTAGATCTCCCTCACTGACATGGACTCAATTCTTCAAGATCATCTTAAAAAAGTACCTACCTCATACTCTTAAGGATCATTTGATGGATCAGTTCTCGAGGTTGGAGCAGGGATTTATAACTTAGAATATGAGGCTCAATGTCATAAGTTGGGGCACGAATGCTACTTCTATTCCAACTACTAAGTATGAGAGAGTTTGTTGCTTTGTTCGGGGATTGTGACTTCCTCTCATATGTCTTTATAGAGTTTGGTTGTTGCGGGTAGGTCTTTTACTAAGGTTTCTAATCATACTTAAGTTATAAAGGAGATAAATCACGAGACCTAAGGGCACAGAGTTAAGAGGTCATGCTAGCAGGGTAGTTTCAGTGGGAGTTGTAGTGGCTAATGATTCAGAGGCAGGGGTTCTCAGGGTAGGTACCCTCTGCTTCAGTCGCATCAGTATCAGGGTCGATCTAGTAGGCCCATTCATGATGCACTTTAAATTACCAATGGTGGACCGTCTAGTTTTGGTGATCAGCTTGGCCAGGGTGGTGGTCAGTCTTTGGGAGGTTTATGTTCTTGTTATTCTAGTCATGATGGTTATTTTGGGTCAGTCGATTTTTCTAGTTTCAGTATTGTGCCTGAGGCATGTTATGGTTGTAGACCTTTTGGTTATTTCTCTAGAGAGTGCCTTAGTCGCAGAGCGAAGGTTTCAGAGTATTCCACCAATTTGGGTAGCTCTTCCCCCAACTAGAGGTGGTATGCATGGTCCTGGGGTGGTTCCCAAGGTAATCGTGAAAGTTCTTATAAAGGTAGGATATGATCCCATCCAGGTAGCAGGCATGGTGTTTGTAGTACCTAGTGGACCCAAGGCTGAGTCTTCGAGTGATGTTATTACAATACAATCTTGATGTACCGTCTGTAGGCTTTTGCTTTATTTGATCCAAGATCCACTTATTCTTATGTGTCTGCTTATTATTCCTCACAAGTAGAGTTTTCTTGGGATTTATTATCTATGTTATTATTTGTATCAACTCTCGTGGGTGATTCTTTAGTAGTGGATCAAGTTTTTAGATCATGTGTTGTGATTGTTCAAGAGCTTGATACCTATGCTAATCTTATTATACTAGACATGGAAAATTTTGATGTGATTTTGGCATTGACTGGTTATCCCACTATCATGCGGTCCTGGATTATTTTGCCAAGACCATTATATATGCTATGCCCGGCGTACCTCCGATCGTGTAGTAAAGAGAGGTTAGCCGCGAGCCGATGGGATTATTTCTTATATTTATGCTAGGAGGCTTATCTTGAGGGTTTGTAAGTCTTATGTAACTTATATTTGTGATATTAGTGTGGAGAGTCCATCACTTGACTCTATTCCTATAGTTCAATAAAATTAGAGATGATAGATCTTGATGCTATTCTGGACATAGATTGGCTCCATTCATGTTATGCATTAATCAATTGTCTCGCCCGCATGGTTAAGTTGTAGTTTCCTAATGAGTCAGTCCTTGAGTAGGAGGGTAGTTCGGTATCTCGCAAAGGTCATTTTATCTCTTATCTCAAAGCTAGGAAGATAATATCAAAAAGGTGTATCTACCACCTAGTTTGAGTTAAATCCACTAAATCTAAAGCCCTAACCATTTAGTCAGTCTGAGTAGTAAATGAATTTTCAAAGGTCTTCCCAAAAGATCAACCCGGGGTACCTCCCAACAGAGAAATAGATTTCGATATAGATCTTCTTCCTGATACCCAGCCTATCTTCATTCATCCATATTGCATGTTTTTGGTCAAACTTAGATAATTAAGAGCAACTCAAAGACCTCTTAGATAAGGGTTTCGTCAGACTTAGTATTTCCTTGTGGGGTGCTCTAGTGTTATTGATGCGGAAGAAAGACGGCACTCTATGAATGTATATAGACTATAGACAGTTAAACAAGGACACCATCAATAATAAGTACCCCTGGTGGTTTTCAAAGATCGATCTCAGGTCGGAATATCACCAATTGAAGGTCAGCAAGTACGAATTTTAAAGATGACTTTCAAAACCTAGTATGGTCATTTTGAGTTTATGGTTATGTCATTTGGACTATGAAATGTTCCTGCAACCTTTATGGATTTAATGAACAGGGTATTCAAGCAATACTTGGACATGTTCATCATTGTTTTCATAGATGACATACTTGTATATTCTTGAAGTGAGGAGGAGCATGTATACCATTTGAGGACAGTGTTGAAGACCCTTAAGGATCATCGGCTTTATACAAAGTTTAGTAAGTGTGAATTGTTTTTGGATTCTAATACATTTTAGGGGCATGTTATTTTGGGGGCTTAAATTCATGTTGACCCTCAAAAGACTAATGTAGTGAAGTACCAGTCTAGACCCATTACTTTATTTGATAGTCGGATCTTTCTAGGTTTAGATGGTTATTATAGAAGGTTTGTTGAAGGGTTTTCTTTAATAGTTGCACCATTGACTAATTTGACACAAAATAAGGTGAAGCTTATTTGGTTAGATAGATGTGAGAAGAGTTTCCAAGTTGAAGGATAGAATGACTTCGGCTCTAGTGTTATCTTAGCCAGAAAAGTCAGATGTATTTGTGTTGTATTGTATTGTGATGCCTCCAGATTTGGGTTAGGTTATGTTTTGATGCAAAATAGGAAGGTAGTATCTTATTCCTCGAGACAGCTTAAGGACCATGAGAAGGACTAACCAACCCATGATTTAAAGTTAGCTATTGTGGTGTTAGCTCTGAATATTTGGAAGAACTATTATATAGTGTACATGTTGATGTTTTCACTAATCATAAGAGTCTTGAGTATGTATTTTCGCAAAAGGAGTTAAATTTTTTTCAAAGAAGGTAGTTGGAGTTTTTGAAAGATTACGACATGAATGTGCTTTTCCATCTAAGTAAGGCAAATTTGGTGGCAGGCACGCTAAGTAGGTTGTCTATGGGTAGTGTGGTTCATGTGAAAGAGGAAGAGCGGGAGTTTGTCAAGGAAGTACATAGGATAGCCCGTTTGGGAGTATGTTTGCTTGATATGGATGATGGGGGAGTAGTTGTCCAGAATGGTTCAAAATTCTCCTTAGTGGTGTAAATGAAGGAGAAGCAACATAAAGATCTCATACTTTGCCGGATATTGGAAGCAGTCCAGCAGCAGAAGGTTGAGGTTTTTTCTGATGGGGGAAATGGTGTACTTCGCTATCAAGGTCAGCTTTCTATTCCCAATGTGGATGGGTTGAGGGAAAGAATATTAGTTGAGGCTCATAGTTTGAGGTATCCGATTAAGACAGGTGCTACTAAGATGTACTGTGACTTATGGGAAATCTGTTGGAGGAATGGCATTAAGAGAGAGCAGAGTTTGTAGCCAAGTGTCCCAATTACCAGCAGGTCAAGGTTTATCACCATAGTAGATCAGTAATCCTACTTGTAAGTGCGAAGTAGTGAATAGAGACTTCATTACAGGGTTGTTATGTACCAGACATCAACATGATTCAATCTAGGTTATAGTTGAGAGAATGACAAAATTTAACCAGTTAAGACTTCAAATACAGTGGAGGTTTATGCCAAGATGTATATTCACGTGTTAATAAGGTTTCATGGGATATCCTTGTTGATTATTTCAGATAGAGGCACATAAATTACTTCCTATTTTTAGAAATCATTTCAAAAAAGGTCTTGGTACAGAGGTGCAACTTAGTACCCACTTCTTGTAACGACCCGAACCAGGTCTTGACTATGAAGGGTATCTCAAGTCCTACAAGGACCGGAGACCATCACCTACATTGAACCAAGCAAAATGTCATGCCCCAATCATCAGATGAATTCCTAACATATAACAAGATAAAATAAGATAAACTCAAATAATTTTTGACATATCTATTACCGAAGACCGATAACCGACCAAAAACAACCAACCAACATCACCCAAGTCCATAGTAAATTATCGAGATATAACCCTGACTCTGACAATGAGAAGGACAATGTTAATATGAACTCTTCAATTATAGTCTACGAAAGGAATCTGATGAAATGCACAAGTCTTCTGGAGACGACCGATGAATCAAGTCAATCTACCTAATACTACTCAGGAAAAGTAGAAGTATATCTGGTCCCTACATCACATGGGGATACAACGTATATAGAAGGTTAGTAGGTTGAGCACTAGCATGTAATTCAGGAGTTGGGGATAAAATAATGCCATAAACCACGTTTTCAAAACTATTCAAGTCAATGTACATAATCATATATACGTATAAACATGCCATGTCGGGAAAGGGAACGAGGTTTATCACGAAGTAAAACTTTATCCTGGACTATGTAGCTCAACCGTCATAAACAGGCATTTACGAGCTATATAGATTCAACTCCCTCTACTGAAAGGACCCATTGCATGTTCGTTGCACAAAACACAAGTATAAAGCATGACCAGGGAATGCCCCAACCCACGTCAGTCCAAGATACAAACATATAGATAGTGTGAACTATGCACACAGGTCATCAAGACCAAACCTCATGTCAGCCAACATGAGTTTCCTATACAGGTCATCAAAGTCCCACACCTTCACGGCTTCGCTGCATAACCTTCATTAAACCCAATTTAAAACAAGTTTAACATAACTCATTCCTTAACCAATAAACCAATCGTTAAAGTACACTATGGGTATCGTTATACCTTTACACTTGCAAGCTTACCTCTATGTCATAACAATCACATTATCTTGAAAAAATACCTTGACACTTTTTGTTTATTAAATCATATTTTATCCAACAATGCCTTCAAATTCCATGTTCATTGTTTAACCATTTATGTAATACAATAACATAGGTACGTAAGTCAAACCAAGTGACAATTTCATGATTCAAAACTATTTACACAAGTGGGTTTAGGGAACACCATTATTTGAAACCAATTCCAATTATATAACACCAATTTTGGGGAAACATGACCCATTTCTTTTATTCACCATACTCATACACCCCACAAGTTCAAAACCATTAATAATTCATAATAAATTACGGGGAAATAATTTAGGAATCAATTATGTCAAAACCCCCAATCTATACAATTGAGATCTTGGATCAGTAATCTGTCGGTTGCAGACTAAGGACGTGGCTTCGATATAGGTTCTATGGAGGAACCAAAAGTGTGATGAAACTACTTGGGTCAGATTTTGTGAGCGTGAGAATTAAGTACCTCTATCAGATATGATGAAAACTGAGCACCATGCAACTTTATGATATCTTCAATGAAAAGCTTAGAATAATCTTTCGCCGAATATTTAGTCTTCAGTCACTACAACAATTTTGGTCATTAGTGACGAATTATTTTTCACTCAAAACTCATATTTCGTCACAAAATATGTTTTATGACAAAAAAACTTGTCAATCGTTCGTCCCTAAACGTGGGTGGCTAAATATCTATAAAGATGATTTAGTGTTTCGTCACCAAATAAATTGCATTAACTACGAAAAATTTTTTTGTCCCCAAATATATAGTATTTATCACGAACTCATTCGTCAAAAAAAGTATAAATAATTTGTAGTTAATAGCATATTTTTGTCACTTAAAAGGTTATTAGTATCAACAAAACTAATTTGTCACTAAAATTTTACTTTAATTAGTGACGATGCCAATTGTCCTTAAAGTTATATATATTTTTTAGCTAAAAAAAAAAAAGTAATTTCATCACTAAAGACAAATTTTTATGTATAAAAAGATATTTTTCTCCTAAGTGTATTAATTAGTGACAACTTTAATTTTACAAAAATGACTTATTATTTTGTAGTCAAAACCTATTATTTCGTCACTAAAAATATTATTTGTCATGATTTGATTGTGATAAAATACAAATTTAATTCGTAATTCAAAATAAATTATATTATTGATCAAAAGATAATTATAGCACAAAACTCACAAAACATAGTCAACTTATAACAAAAAAAATATCACATGACAAATGTAATATCTTGAAAAATACATTCTAACTTAATCGTTGAGTCTTTCTCATATCTTGTGAGCTGCTTCACTTGTTTGAAGCGATAGAAAATTGAGTTGTTATTCCAACTTTATAGCTTAGATGATGGAATTACCTTAACAGACCTCCCTTTATCAATTGAAACTTTAATATCATTTTTCTCATAGATGACTTCATTTCTTTCTTCTAGCTTTTCCATGAACTTTCTTGATTTCAAATAAATCTTCATCTAACATACAAAGAAAGCGAACTCAGAATATTATCTAACAATACTATATATATATATATATATATATATATACATATATATATACACACATATACATATATATATATATATGTGTGTGTGTGTGTGTATATATTAGTAATTTCTAATTTATAAATGAAAAATTAATCATACAAGTTTAAGATGAGTGAAAGTAACTGACTTTTAGTATATCATCACGAACTACACTATTTGGCAACATAAATTCCATCAATATAATCATGAAAACTACTTAAATATTACAACATGAGGTCCTATGTGGGATTTCTCACATTAGAATCTAACATAGCATGGATTAAAAGAGAAACTACATGTGATTCTTCTATTCTAACGCTCTCTTAATGTTCAACCAACACTGTAATTGCTAATGATAAATCCTAACCTAAAGCAAGGAGATGATAAAATTTAGCACTTGACTAAAATCAATAGTTGAGGAGAATCTTCAACTTCATAACTCAACTAACAAATTCTAGGCCAAAGCAAAGAAATACCAAATTTAGCAATTCACTAAATCAATGAGAGAACTGAGGAGAACTCAACTTCATACCTCAAATATTGGAGGAATCGCATAGAGACCAACATTTGTGAGGACCCTTTATGTTACATCGTCACTAATTCTGTTGATTTATGATATCAAGATTTTTGCCCCGCATTACAATACTTCATGAATTTTAACACATTCTCATTAACGAGGAGTGGGGGAGCATAAGTTCTTTGCATTTAATCAAGTTGATGTAAAAGTGAATTTTGAGATAGTCTCAAAGATTAACCTGGTAAAGTTTTGAACTTTCTGTTTTCTCAATCATAAGCAATTTGCTTCAACATCCAAATAAATACTTTAAAACTAACGAAATATTATAGGACACGTAAATCTAAGATAAATGAAAATACAACAGGAGTGCAGGACATCTAAAGCATCTAGATGTATGTTTAAAAATCTCCCTCTAGGCATATAAATTCAACAGATATAAGTATTACTATTATTAGTATATGTAGCACTTCAAAGACATGTCATTTCTAATAAAAATATGTAGTCTATCATGCCATTACTTTCTGCATAAAAATTAAGCAACATAGAGTACATCTCAAGAAATAACTGAAAATAAAGGATCAAAAGGAGAGAGAGATAGTTGAAATAAAGGAAAGCTGGAAAAAAATTTAAAACAAGTGGAAGAAAGATGGGAGAAGTAAGGAAGAAGAAATCAATGCATATACCGTCCACTGCTGAAAAGATTACATTCGATATGCGCTTTCTATTCCAACAAAAATACTCAATTGTGGTCCTTAAAATTCCCATCCAAATTTTCCATTGGAAAATCAAATTATTATGCAGTAATATCATCTATAAAGATTTTAATGAGGAAGGACAATTTGGTAACCTGTCAAAGTTATAAAATTAGAGACATTTTGAAATATGTAATTAAGGTGATGCATTGTACATACACTAAAATGGTTGAAGGAATATTTTTATAATGAACAAAAAACAAATTATAAGTGACACCGCTATTTTGAATCAATGAAAAAATACATAATAGCATATTCGATAGACCTAAAGAATTGATAATAAGATATATAAACTTATAAAAAATATGACATTCATAGTTATCAAAATATTCTTGGCATTAATTGAAAAAGAACAGAGTGTTCATCGAACGAACAACTACAACGATTGCCGATATGTTACATAGAACTAGAAATAAAAAATTCTAAAGAAATTCAAAAGTATGAATATTGTCTCATGATTCTACTCAATGAGATATATACCAAGAAAGAAATGTATTCAAAAAATGGCTATCTCTAATCAATTTTTTTTCCACAAAGAAAGATGTTGTACATAGATTCTTAACTCGACCAAACACACTATTTGAAGTTCTTCATCATTCTTTACTTTAATTGATAAATTCACTAATAATACAAACAAAAGTGTAACTACACAAGAAACGTGGACCTACTTTCGCACTGTACTATAATTCTTATCAAAATTGGCAATTAGTTCATCTGCTTTAGCCCCTTCTCTCTGTGTTTTTACCAGTTGAATGGAAGAAATAAGTCAAAAAAATTAATGCATATATAGAGAAAAAAAATATACCAATGCAATTAGATCACAGGTGATATTAATTTTTTGTCACTTAGAGCTATACTATAATACTCATTATCTTACGCATTTAATTTGTATCTGAATTTTTATTCATCTAATCAGTTTTAGATGGTAAGTTGTCTTAGTTATCAACCATTATTCAAAAGGAGTAATGCCAATATGAAAATAAAGAAACTATAAATTGATACCCTGTCGATCTACAAGTTCAATATATCTGAATACATACATAAATTTCAGAATAACAAAAATCAAAAAACATAAATTACGTAGTGTTACAATCTTAAGATAAACCAAAGCTTTCCAAGAAAATTAAAAGAAAAAATAATCAGAGTGGTGAAATCATTGATTTCTATTTAAGACCATCTAAAAATAGAATAATCAGTTGGTCTAGATTCAAGTGACTACAATTAATCTCTAAGGACATAGAAGAGGAACAATTTGAAGGTTAATCAATATTCTCATCAAATTTTAAGGAACGGTGGGAATAAAAAAAAATACAAAGTATTAATAGATAAACCTGAAAATGCAAACAGGGAGATATGAGAGAAAAAGAGGAAGGAAATGAAAAGAATGATGAAAGATTATATGCGTAGGCACTTTTTTTCCTTTCTTTCTTAAAGGTATATGCTAGGATATTTCATTCACTACGAAATTCCTGTAATTTGATCAAATTTGCAGAAGTTTATAAAGACCATGCAATCACAAATAACGTTTTTCTTTTAGTGTGAAAATACTTCACCGCAGGAACATAGCCCCTGGAGCTTTGACAGTAGCTTAGTTCAGTACATTGGACAGATATGTTGACTATTGCAAATGATACACGTCGCTTGGCAGATATGTACTTTAAAATAAATTAGTATAACTATATAAGTCATAGAGAAGTTTCATTTAGCTGTGAAGTGTTCACATATATTACACGTCAATTACTATCAATTATCATACTGATTATACCTTTCATTGCCGCCTCGACAATGAGCCAAGCAACTACTTTATAAACCATTTTTGTACTTGCATCAGGTCTAAATACTCTATTTACCATCATTATTTATTAAATTAAAATTTGACCAAAATAAAATTTAAACTTTGAACAACCATCTTAAAAGGGAATTTCACTGTCTAAACAATAATCAAGTAAACTATTTAAACTCAATCTTATTCCCAAAATAATTAATTAAATTTGCACAAATAGAAAAATCAAAATCACAAAATATTATCAAAGTGCAAAGAACTATGCCAAATGCACAGGCAGTTGAAGATTACACTCACTCCCGACAAATTTAAATAACATTTGCATACCACCACACAATGTTATCCTTTTTCTGATAATCTCTTTCACTTCTATCGCCAAATTCATTAAGTCATAACTCAATTAGAAATCCTAAAAACCCTAAAATTTCTCAAATACATCAAGTACATAAATTCAAATCAAATAAGCTAGATTCGATGTTTACCACTTTAAAAACCTATCAGTCAGCAAAATACTCTCTTCTCATTGTGCCGTCTTGCTCTGATGTAGAGAAGATAATTAAGAGAGGGAGTTGAGCGAATGATTCATGGGTCAGGCAAACAAAAACGCGATTGAAAAAAAAAAAAAAGAAAACCTGTACTTTAGGAAAAAAGAGAGGGAATTTTACCCGTATGTTATAATTTTTAGTCTAATTTCTTAACTACTCTTTTAATGTATCTATTATAACCTAAGAAGATGGTGTTTTATTGTCTTTTAAAATTTTTGTTTTTCCTTTTATTATATTTTTACTATTTACATATTAAAAAATGGAAATACAATCAATCTCTCTCTATATATATATTATAAAAGAGAGTTATAGGCAAGATGATGTGGCACCTCTCTTTGGCTATTTATCTTTTTTCTCATTTTTTAAAATTTTTTTCATTCATTTTTTTAATTAATTAATTTATTTATTAATTAAAACACTATCATATTTATTACAATAACTAGATAGGTATTGGTCGTGTTGAGCACCGCCCAACACATTGGATTTTGATATAATTTTTTATAAGAATCATACCACGACTTAAATTGTCATAATAATTTAAAATATCAATATTTTTAAATAATTACATATATCTTCAATTTTACTTATAAGCTTAAATACACCACGAAAGAATATAATGTATTTGTGCAAAAGTAAGTAATATATTTATGTAAAATTAAGTAACATATCCAAAAATATGATATATTATGAAGAATATGATGTATTCATATTGATTAACTCTGAAATTTTTAATAATTATGAAAAACAAATTGAGATAGAGAATAATTAACTTTAAAAGGATTGAGTGTTAGTTAACTTTTATAATTTTGTAGTATAGTATTTGTATTGATAATGAAGATAAAATCCTAAGATAATCAATGTACTTGATAAAGTACAAACATGGTGGGAATATGACATTTTCATGCACATGTATGAAATAGATAAAATATTACAAAAAGACTTTCAGATACATCTTGGTAATAGTTTTTTTGTAAAGAACCTAGAAAGCAAATCACAGATAAAAATATAGCAGAACTAAACAAAATAGAGTCTATATAACACACTTTATGACAATTGAAAGCATTGCAAACTCTAGGATTACACTGCACTGTTCACTTTCCCTTCTTCTGGGCAGCTTGGTGACCTTGGCACCAGTTGGGTCCTTCTTGTCAACATTCTTGACAACACCGATAGCAACTGTTTGCCTCATGTCTCTCACAGCAAAACAACCCAATGGTGGGTATTCAACAAAGGTTTCAACTACCATTGGCTTGGTAGGAATCATCTTAACCATGCCAGCATTACCATTCTTCAAGAACTTAGGTTCCTTCTCGAGTTCCTTATCCGAGCGCCGGTCGATCTTGGTCAAAATCTCAGCAAACTTAACAGCAATGTGGGAAGTGTGACAGTCGAGAACTGGTGCATATCCATTTCCAATCTGTCCAGGATGGTTCACGATGATGACCTGGGCAGTGAAGCTGGCAGCCCCCTTGGCTGCCAAAATCAAAGACATGCACAATCTGTAATTATAAGACAAAAAAACAAAACTGGCCTAGATGAAGAGGAAAGCACAATTAAAAAGAATAATACATTTTTTCAATAATGGCTTAAAGGCTGTTTAGTCTCTCCACTATCCATAAATGATCTAGATGTAGAAAGAACATACTACGACCATTAGTAACAAAATGCAGATTATTACCAAGAAGGCAAACTGTATGATGAGTATTGCCTATAATGTAAATACAATAGTGCAACAAACTAAAAGCAACCGATAGGAAACTCACAGAGCTGTTGGAAAAATTATGTGATTTCATCCTTCCCAAATATGCACTCCTATCTGCAAGAGGAACAAGCAGATAATAGCAGATAATAAGTCACGTGACAACAGTTTTTACGGTCAGATCTAGATTCCATAGCTATTTATCTTTGAAGGAAAAAGGTATACTTCAGAGCCATTAATGTTAACAGATCATTATACAATCCCTACCTTCATCTATCCCTTCTTTCTCCCAACAGATATTCAAATAGCGCAGAGATTTTCGATAGTTCCTAAGAGCCATCTTGTAATCTTATTTCTGTGGGAAGAATCGTGTATATGTTAGAAAGACAGCTAAAAGAGATATATTCAAATGTCAATGTGAAAAAGTATCAAGGGGACGCAACGATGTCTTCTTAAAATTAATACCTTAAAATTTTCATTACCAAATGCCTTAATAGACTCTAGTTCCGTGTTCCACCAAGGGAGATCATCAGTATTATTCTCAAGATCAGTAGGCCAATCAGGATATAGATCTGTCTTTGAAAAAGTCTGCAGTACCATCATTATTCCCCTCAAGAATTTCTCCACAATCCACGATATTGACGTCTACTGTTAGGCAATTATTATCACCAGTAGTCACATGTTCAATCGAACGGACAACTCCCATTCCTTTGATTACTTTTGCAAAAACCACATGCTTTCCATCTAGAGTTAATCTCCATAGCATGGACTATAACTATGCTTGAACTTCACAGTACGAGGTGTCAAACTGGTACAACAAGTAGGGATCAATAATTTCTGTACCTCACTTTTGTTGGAATTAAATTCTGTCATCATTTTGAGCCGCAATATTTCAATGGAAAGGTAATCAAGAAAATCATCCAAGTCATAAACCAAGTCCCTAAGATCTTCAAGCCACAACTTCACAGCTCTATTAGTGATTTGCTTCTCTTTAGCATCAGCAAGTGCTACCAAAATCTTAGACAATGTTCTACTCTATTTTTCCAGCTGAAATTGGATTCCTTCTTTTCTTGCAAAGTTCAAAAGCTCCCCTAAAGTTAATTTTTCCAACAACACAGTGCGGAAATCTAAAAGAAACAGCTCTACTACTACCATTTATGTATATTTTTTTTCAATTTTAGTTTTTAGATTATCAAGGAAAAACTGTGAATGCAATGAATTTGAGGTACACATATCAAATTAAATGAAGATTCAAAAAAGATTGTATGTTTAATTTTATTAAGTATGCTGGGTCAACTAAGTCAACATTTGTAGAACACAACTACCACAGATGGCGTAGCCTATAATTGGTAACTAAAGTATGATAAAAATAATTCAGACAAAAATGAGAGGGTCAGTAACATCTATTTAAAATATGAATATACTTCAGTACTGTTCAAAACTTTTATCAGTTAGCTTATATTGTGTTAGAATTCAAAACTTTTATAAGTGAGAGAATTTTAAAACTTTTGCAAGTGAAGCTTCAGTATATTGTGTTAAAATTTCAAAAAATTTACAAGTGAAACATCAATATAGTATATTGTGTCCGGAATATGAAAATTGCTTATAAATGAGATTCCAACACTTTGGTAACTTATTACAACTGAATCTTCAGAAGTTGTATTTTTCTTCTTTTATATCCTTTGATTAAGTTGGTTGAGAGTAAGGAAGAAGAGGAGAAGCGGGTGTGCAGGGAGGAGTGCAAACTTGCTAAGAAAGAGGCTAAGTTAGCAGTTATGACTGCTAAGACAGCAGTGTTTGAGAGACTTTATTCGGGTTTAGAGGAGAGAGGCGGGGAAAAGAGGTTGTACAAGCTTGCCAAAACTAGAGAGCGTAAGGGTCGGGATCTGGACCAAGTGAAGTGCATTATAGGAGAGGATGGAAAAGTTTTGGTGGACGACGTTCTAATTAAGAAAAGATGGCAGTCGTATTTCCATAAGCTCCTGAACGATGAGGGGGACAGAGGTATTGTGTCAGGAGAGTTGGAGCACACTAAGCAGCCTTGCGATTTCGGCTACTGTCGGCGTTTTAAGGTCGAGGAAATATGTGAGGCTATTCGCAAGATGCGAAGGGGCAGGGCGACGGGGTCCGATGAGATTCCGGTGGACTTTTGGAAGTATGCTAGCAGAGCGGGATTGAGGTGGCTAACCCATTTGTTTAACAATATTTTCAAGACCGCTAATATGCCCGAGGCGTGGAGATGGAGTACGGTGATTTCTTTATACAAGAACAAGAGAGACATTCAAAGTTGCAATAACTACCGTGGTATTAAGTTGTTGAGTCACACGATGAAGATTTGGGAGAGGATGGTGGAGCGGAGGTTGAGGAAGATAGTGCCTATTTTAGAGAATCAATTTGGATTTATGCCTGGTCGATCGACGACTGAGGCAATTCACTTTGTGCGGAGGCTGGTAGAACGATATAGAGAGAGAAAAAGGGATCTGCACTTGGTGTTTATCGACTTGGAAAAGACGTATGACAAGGTTCCTAGGGAGGTTCTGTGGAGATGCTTGGAGGCGAGAGGGATACCAGTGGCGTACATCCGTTCGATTAAGGACATGTATGAGGGGGCGAAGACTCAGGTAAGGACGGTGGGAGGGGATTCCGGTCACTTTTCTGTCTTGACAGGGCTGCACCAGGGATCGAATCTTAACCCGTTCCTATTCGCCTTGGTGATGGATGTGTTGACGCGAAATATACAAGGGGAGGTTTCTTGGTGTATGCTCTTTGCGGATGATGTAGTTTTGATTGATGAGTCGCGTCGAGGTGTTAATGATAAGTTGGAGGTTTGGAGACAGACCCTGGAATCTAAAGGATTTATGTTGAGTAGGACCAAGACGGAGTACTTAGAGTGCAATTTTAGCGACTTGAGGCAAGAGGACAATGTGGTGGTGCAGTTGGAGTTGCAGGCGGTTTGTAGGAGGGATAGTTTTAAATATCTTGGGTCTATGATCCAGGGGAATGGAGAGATTGATGAGGATGTCTCCCATCGTATTGGGGCAGGTTGGACGAAATGGAGGCTTGCCTCGGGAATTTTATGCGATAAGACGGTGCCTCTTAAGATTAAAGGTAAATTCTATAGAGCTACGGTCCGGTCGGCCATGTTATATGGAGAGGAGTGTTAGCCTGTTAAGAATTCTCACGTCCAAAAGTTGAAGGTTGCATAAATGAGAATGTTGCGTTGGATGTGTGGATTTACAAAGGCGGACAGGGTCAGGAATGAGACTATTCGGGAGAAGGTGGGAGTGGTTTTGGTGGAGGATAAGTTATGGGAAGTGAGGTTGAGATGGTTTGGCTACGTGATGAGAAGGGGCATGGATGCCCCAGTCTGTAGATGTGAGAGGTTGGCCTTGGAGGGTTTCAAGCGGGGTAGGGGTAGACCAAAAATGTACTGGCGAGGAGTGATTAGATGTGACATGAAACAATTACAGTTTACTGAGGACATGACCCTAGATAGGAAGGTTTGGAGGAAGAGTGTTAAACTAGAATGCTAAGGTGGGTGGTCGAGTCGTAGTCCGTAGTTAGGAGGTTTAAGGATAGCTTGGTTGGGAGTTCCAGTTATGGGGGGAGGGGGTCCTTGGGTTGTTAATTATACTATTTTTTTTGTGAATGTTGGTTCTTTTGTTACTTTAGCATATTGCTTGCCTTTTGGTTAATTATACTTTATTTTTGTGGATGTTGGTTCTTTGTTCTTTATCATGTTGCACGACTGTTGGTCTACGGTATTTTGTCTTGAGCCGGGGGTCTATCAGAAACAGCCTCTCTACTCCTTCGGGGGTAGTGGTATGGACTGCGTACATTTTACCCTCCCCAGACCCCACTATGTGGGAATATACTGGGTTTGTTGTTGTTGTTGTATATCCTTTGATTATTTTTTTTGTATCTGCTAATAAATTTTCTTCTTACTTCATCTACAAATTTAATACTTTCTTTGCACATCTTTATTTATTCATGTTTGACTTATCCCCATTGTTATGCTATTACAAAATCCATGAAATGGCAGACAATTCAGAGTTCAATAGACGGGAAAAAAACCATACTCAAATACCAAACGTACTCATTACCTTGTAAATTTTACTGATTATTAGGTAAAACTTGAAACATAAGAATGACAAAAACATAAGAATTTCACAAAGAAAGACTTCCACAGCTCCTTTGTAGGCTTAAAAAACATAAGAATGACAAAATTTCAGTACACCAAGGTAAAGCTACATGCATGAGAGTAGAGACGGACAGGAAAAAACAATATGGAGATTAAAAATACTTCATAAAGCGGTACATCTAACCTCATCATCTGTAGCACAAGAGACTTCATCAAAAAGTGCATCATAAAGGTGTGGTAAAACCTAAGGAGGAAGATTCACAACTCGTTGAGAGACGAAGAGATCAACATCCTTGGCTTGGTCTCTGAGAAATAACCTCAATTTAGAGACCACATCCTTCTGGCAGCATGCTTTAAGCAGGGGCTCTTTAAGATCCACCATACACTCTAGATCCTATTTTTGGACAATCATAGCCAGAAAAACATTGAATATGCGAGAACTCAAGGAGTACGACAGTAGCAACAATCAACTATAAGCATTTAGTACTGGACAAATAAAATGAAAACTCAGAAGCATCTCTGGACTCTAATGCCAGATTCGACATCACAGGCCGGATAACATGGTGACAAAATTATTGCATGACATGGATGTAGCACACCAAGTATTAGCTTCTCACCTCATATCTCCCCAAGTTAAGAGTAGTGACAATAAAGTAAATACCATCATCTTCATCATTTACCAGCAAGGAGTAATGGGATTTCTTACATAAAATTCTTCACCATCCGAAGAACGAGAATCTTCACTTTTGTTTATTTGTCCATGATTTACCATAGTTCCACCTACGAAATAAAACATTCGGCTTCAGAACAAGTAAGAAATATAATCAACTACATAATATAAACCAAATAAATAATTTAATCAAATATTTCACCTGAAGAGCTAGGTAGATTATTTTCTGGAAATCTGGAGTTTTGAACCTTGTGTGTAACCTTCTTATTTGATGCAATCTGTGCCATTGAACGAGCTAATGGGGAGAAACTTAGAGGAAGACATCTCACTGGTCTGTAGTGTCTTGCTGGTTTTTGGGGCATTATGCAAAATTACCAGTTACATAAATCTGAATATATAAATTAGCAGTTTTAATGGTCTATAAAATAATGTTGAGAAGCAGCCTAAAAAATTGAGCATATTTTACAGATCTCAAGACATTCACCAGTAGACCAGCGCTTAAGATAGACAAATCTCTGTGAAAAAAAAATATAATCTTGAGGTTGATTTCCCTCTCTTTTTCTTGTATCGTTGAAATTATTCTATTAGTACTCCCACAAAATATCAAATTTGTCACCTCAAGCAACCCGTACCTTCTCCTTTAGTTAATTTATAACCATATCATATAGATCTCGTGTTGAGTCGGGATCTTCCGCAAACAGCCTATCTACCTTACCTCTGAGGTCGAGGTAAGGTCCGCATACACTCTTCTCTAGTATCAACCACTCTCTCAGCCCCCAAACACATAACTAACAGCTTGTTTGGATAGTAGCTACCCATTATATTGTGCTATTTGTTTTTATTTATACTTATATTTTACTGTATTGTATCGTTAATTTAATCGTTAGGTAATAATGAAAAGTATTATTTTGTGTAATGGCTGACTTGATGTGATTGTGTCATTACCCTTTTCATATTTGATACTACAAGAAAAATACTTAGATCGTCAGTCCTAACCAGCTTTGTATGCAAAGGAAAACTGAAGGACCAAAGCTTAATTGAA
This sequence comes from Capsicum annuum, assembly GCF_002878395.1. Lineage (NCBI taxonomy): Eukaryota > Viridiplantae > Streptophyta > Magnoliopsida > Solanales > Solanaceae > Capsicum > Capsicum annuum. Next base: position 129,437,011 of record NC_061114.1, on the reverse strand, counting down.
GAAGCAATAAAAGGAAGAATCAAAAAAATTTAGCATTACGGCAAAACAAAAAAGGTAAAAAAAGCTGGTACCTCGTGAAAGATTTCATCTTCTGCTTTAATGTATACAATAGTTATATCACCACTCGACTCTTTTTGCTTGTTCGCATTCTTATGCTATAACAAAATTCATAAAACGTCAGATGATTTAGAGTTCAATAGATGAAAAAAAAACATACTCAAATACCAAACAATACTCATTACCTTGTAAATTTTTATTAGGTAAAATTTGAAGCAAAAAGGAACAGAGCTCTTCTGTAGGATTAAAAAATATAAGAATGACACAAACTAATGATTCTAGATAGATATTATGCAAAGTGAGCAGTACAAGCATCATACCTTGAGAAGTTAGTGTTCTTGTTGCAGTTTGGATCCAAGATTGGAGTGGTGTTTGAGAGCTTGAGGAAGAAAGAAGAAAAGCTGTACGATTGATTGTGAAAGGAAAGTGGGATTGAGTCTTCTGGAAACATTGAGAAAAAGATGGGAAAATATCTCTTTTGCAGCTCAAAGACGATTTGCCCTTTGAGCTAAATGACAGATTTGCCCTTGGTCGTCCAAGCGCTCATGTTTCTATTAGTATAAATTATATCTAATGAGTTACAAGAAACCTCAACTTATTCACATTCTCAGCTTATATTACATGTCTCCTCAACTTCCATTTACTTAATTCACATAGTTAATTAGTCATCTTATAAATAACAATCACTGATAAAATTGTTAAATTATTTTTATTTTCTACTTCTCCTTTATTTATTTTGTCTTTTTATAATATAATTATGATGATTGTTAAAGTAATATCTTTTGATGATATGATACATGTGGACATGGATATGAGGAGCAAAATCATGGTATAATTTTTTTTATTGATTTAATTTTAGAATATTTGAAGTTTGCTTATTGGTGTTATTTGTGTTTAATAAAAAGTTATTTCTATTCCTACTATTTTCTGATTGTGATATGTCACCAAAATTCAGATTCAGAAAAGATTTCATGATTATGACAAGAAAAATTGATAAAAAAATTTAATAGTAAAAATCTTAGAAATATTCCTGAAAGTTAATTACAAAGATCAATTTTTTATATTTTAGTGATGACTAAGAAGATATATTATAAAGTTTACTAATAAATAAATATTGTATATATACCACCTTGAAGAAGCCAAGTCATTCATATATCCTAAAAAAATGTTATTTACAAGTTACAAAATTATTGTCAATAACACTAATTATTAATGTGTTAAGTCATTTTATAAATAATAAATTACCTATTAAATTGTTGAATATTCATTTTTATTTTCTACTCATCTTTATTTACGTTTTTCTTTTTAGTATTTATTTTCATTTTCCATTTCATTTCAAGGTTTTAGATATTTTAAATCATTTAAACTTTATTAATATATTTATAAATAATATTCAATTTGATTGGGAAGGTAAAAAAAGACTACATTATATATTTTAATTTTATAAAATGTGTATTAATTTTGCCACTCGAGCACTTTATAAAATCACAAATGTCTTATTTTCATTTTTATACATACAAAGCCAAAAATTAATTTGTTTTTTTTATTTTATGTTATTTTTCTTTTATTAGTTTAATTATATTAAAAATTATAAGAACTTCTTATAAAATATTCTAAACATCATGTTCATGGTTCTTCTCTCCTCCCCTTTAATGAGTTTGTATTAATGTGTGTTAATGTCTCAAAAATAGGAGAATTTTTTTTTATTGTTCAGAAAGATTAAAATCTCACATGAATTAAGTTACACATTTAATCAAACAATGTATCTTATTTGTGTTATTTTATTTATTAAACTGCTTCACTTAGTAAATTTTTTGGGAAATCACTAGGGTTATTTTTTCTCACCAAAATTGATCTTCAAAGGCTGATCTTTTTGGCCCAAAAATTTGAGAAAAGGCAAATCGACCTTCAGAGATCGGTTATTTAATTAAAAATTTGCAAGAATTGGGATCTCGATATCATATTTTAAAAATAATATTTTTTAACAAAATACCGGCCTTCAAAGTTCATTTTTTAATTTACTTTTATTATTTTTTATTTAAAAACCAACCTTCTTATGTCAGCTTTATAAAGAAATTTTTTAATAAAAACCAACCTCTAAATTTAAAGAGTATAAAAAATCGACCACCTAGAATCGCTTTTGAAGTTTTTTTTAGCAATGTCAAATGGTTTGGTCTTGATTCCCGATTCACGATTGGGGCTCGAGTTTCCTCTCCCGAGTGTTAGGTCAATGCTTGATTCCTTGGTCTCATGTTAGGGTCAGGTGAAACATCCCAAATAATTAGGGGAAAGGACATGAATTGACCCTTTACAAAATTAATAATTCATCTTTGGGCCATTAGACATTACATGGCCAGTCGACAGAAGTAATTCCACATATTGTTTGTTCCAATTTTGGGCTATTTCAAACCCTCTTTAAAATAATAATGTTGATCCAATTTTTTTCACTCCAAAATCTATATTTTTAAAGAAGAAATAATTAAATATAATTGTACATAAACTATATAATTATTGTATAAAATATGTATATGTATAAGATATAAATAGAAACTATAAAGGATGTGTATAGAAACTGTATAATTAATGTATTGAATATGTATCTGAAAAATCATTATAGCTAAATGTTACGTATAATATGTATAGAAACTTTATAATTGTTGTATAGAGTATATTCTTGAATATGATATGTACAGAAACGATAGCATTGTCGTATATATAGTATATATATTTGTTGTATAGAGTATATAGTTTTGTATATGATATGTATAGAAACTGCATAATTATTGTATAGAATATGGATTTGAATAATCATTGTAGCTAAAGGTTGTATAGGATATGTATTGAAACAACATAATTATTTAATAGACATATATTTTTGTAAATGATGTACATAAAAGCTGTATTTTTAAAAATATATAAAATATATAGTACTTGTATATATTCTATAAACATACAACATTTATATATTGATTATACATTTATTACACACGAATTATAAAAAAAATAAAAATGAAGACATTACATTAATTTTTCTCTATTCTGAGTATCTCCATTCTATTAGGGGAAAAACTACAAAATCATATTTGATTATTAAAAAAAAAATTAAAAAGCAAATTTATTTATTTTTTATAACAGAGCAACCAATTTTTTTAAGAAGTAATAGCAAAGAAGGAGGAGGAGGAGGGGGAGGAGGAGGGGGGGGGGGAGGCAGTAACAAGAAAAAGGCCTAAATGAATATATTTTGAAAATTCAAACTCATTGGACAATCAATTGACAATTCTTTTGGCCGAATGTCTAATTTTTTTCCATTCCCCAAATAATTAGGTCGAATTGAGCCAGTCATGACCCAACCTATTTTTAGCCCTTTTAGCCCAATCTATTTCAGTCCAAGTAGCTTTTGGGCTGATTTTAGCCCAACTTATTTATGAACTCAACTCAATTTTACTTGTTCAATTTCAACTCAACCCAACATATAATACCCTTAATCGAGGGGTGGAATAGATGTTAGCATGACTTGAATTTTGGAGCGTTGACATATATACTTCTAGACGTTGATTAATACATATGATAATATTTAATCTCCGTTTACTTAGAATGTTTTCCACATGTGACAAGATAGCACATTGACTTTGCACCACCACCAACCCCTCGGAAAATTCATTCAATAAGTCTACTTCAACGTTCACCTTCGCACAATTAGATCGAGTCTCGTTTCTATAACTATATCGACATAGAATGGATTTTCTATAATCATAAACAAGTGTATCCAAAGATTAATTGATATTTATCTACAAATATTTTTTCATAGAAAATAGTCAAATTATCTAGCTACAAATTTTAAATCATCGCTATTTAACAATGGCATATTTTGTGACAAAATTATGTTGTCACTGAATCACAGGTTGATCAGAGACAATAAAATGATTGTCACTAATTATTTACATTGTTAGAGACAAAAACTGATGTTACAATTAAATATCAAATTTTGTAGCTATAACTTAGAATATTTAACTACAAACTCTAATTTGTCGCAATCGCGTCAACTTATTTTTTATGATAAAAATTTTTTCATGTCTAAAATTATAACTAATTTAAGACAAAGAATAGTTTATCACAAATTGAATACATTTTTAGCGACAAATAAAGAGTGTCACTAAAAACATAAAATTCATCACCAATGATATTTAATAAATAACACCAAAATATTTTTTGATAGAAAACTTTAGAGGACAAAACTTTGCTATGAAATTTTATGTTTCGTCACTAAAAGTATGTGCTTCTTGTATTTAGATACGAAATGTAATTTTCGTCACAAAAAATGAATAATTAGTGACTAATTCAATCTCATAGCTAATAATTTCGTAGTCGTATATCAATTTTGTTGCAGTGAGTAGCCCGAAGTGAGCGGACTTGGTCATCCTATCCACGATGACCCAAATCAAATCAAACTGATGGCAAGACCATGGAAGACCAGTAACAAAATTCATATTAATAACTTCCCATTTCCTTATGGGGAACTCAATCTCTTGAGACAAACCACTAGACCTCAAGTGTTCCACGTTCACTTGTTGAAAAACCATTCACTTAGCCACAAAATTGTTCACATCCCTCTTCATATCATTACACAAATAGATCATTTTCAAATCGTGGTACATTTTCGTCAAACTAGCATGAAAAGTGTACCTTGACTCGTAAGCCTCAACCTAGATCCTCTCACGCAGCCCATCAACATCGGGAACATATAATCTACCTTGGTGCCTCAAGATACCATCACCCCCAATCTTAAAAGACATCACCTTGGTGACCCACGTCATCCTTGATCTGCATCAAGATAGGGTCTTTACCTCAGCACCAAGAGATGACTTCACCACCGCTTGCACCACTACACTACCATCTTAAAAGTCCAAGAGACGAACTACGAGATTGGCTAATCGGTGAATATCTTTCACCAATTCTTACTTCTCCTCCTCCACGTGAGATAAGCTCCCCATGGAACCTACTAAGAGCATCAACAACTACGATAGCCTTACCTGGATGATAGTGAAGACTCATATCATAGTCCTTGAGAAACTAGAGCCATCTCATTTGCCTGAGATTCAACTCCTTTAGGGTGAACACGTATTACAAACTCTTATGATCTGAGAAGATGTCAACATAAACCACATACAAATAATGACGCCAAATCTTCAAAGTAAAAACCATAGCCAACAACTCCAAGTCATGAGTTGAATAGTTATTCTTATGCACCTTTAACTGCCTAGAAGCATAAGCAACCACCTAACCATACTATATCAACACATAGCCCAATCCCACCTAAGATGCATCATAATAAATAACAAAACTATCGATATCCTTGAGCAGGGTTAAAACAGGAGCCGAAGTTAACTTATCTTGCAACTTCACAAAATTACCTTCACAAGCATCGAAACATAAGAACTTTACCTTCTTCTAAGTTAACGTAGTCAATGGGGTAGCGATAGAAGATAAACTTTCCACAAACCTTCAATAGTATCCAGCTAAACCCAAGAAGCTCCGAATATTGAATGGAGTCGTAGGTCTAGGCCACTTCTTAACCACAACGACTTTTTGTGGATCAAACATGATCTTTTCACAAGAAACAACATAACCCATACAGGTTATAATATTTAACCAGAACTCATATTTAGAAAACTTCATTATTCTTTCAAGGTTTCCAATATGAGGGAAGGTGATCGACATGATTTGCCTCACTCTTGGAATACAACAAAGTATCATCAATAAACATAATTATGAATAAATCTAAGAATTGACAAAATACCCGGTTTATAAGATCTATGAAGGACGTTGGGGCATTTGTAAAAAAAAAGACATCACCAAAAACTTAAAATGATCATACCGAGTTCATAAAGCAGTCTAAGAGATATCTACTTCCCTAATATTCAACTGATGGTAACCCAACCAAAGATCAATCTTAGAAAAGTACTTAGAACCCTGAAGCTGATAAAAGATATCATCAATCCTAGGAAGAAGATACTTATTCCTCACGATTACCTTATTCAACTAACGGTAGTCTATACACATTCGAAGGGACCCATCTTTCCAATGCATGAAAAGAGCTAGAGCACTACATGAAGACATACTAGGGTGGATAAAACCCTTATCTAGAAGATCTTCCAACTACTTCTTATGTTCTTTCAACTCAGTCGGAGCCATTTTATAAGGAGGGATAGAGATAGAACGAGTGTACGAAAGAAGATCAAACCCAAAATAAATATCCCTATCAGGCAAAACACCATGAAGATCATTAAGTAACACCTTAGAAAAATTACTGACCACATGGACTAATTGCAAAGAAGGACCTTCGGATCTGTAATCCTTAACATGCACTAAATGGTACAGACACCTCTTGGAAACTAATTTTCAGGCTCTAAGATAGGAAATAAATCTCCCTCTAGGCACCAGAGAACTACCTTTCTACTCAACCACTGGCTCATTTGGGAATTGAAAACTAACCCTTTGGGTCCTACAATCAAAGAATGCATAGCACAAGGGCAACGAATCCATCCCCAAAATTACATCAAAGTCTAATATATCTAATTCAATATGGTCCATAAATGTCTTCCTACCACGAATAGATACCATATAACCCCTATAGACTCTTCAAGCCATAATATAGTCACCCACGGGGTAGACATAGAAAAAGGATTAGGAATACGCTCAAGATCAAAACCAAAATAAATAGCCATATAAGGGGTCACATCAGAGAGAGTAGACCAGGGATCAAGTAGACATTATACATTATGAGAGAAGAGTTTTAGCATACCAATAACAATATTAGGAGATGTCTCAGAATCCTGACGAGTGGCGAGAGCATACAGGTGATTCTGACCAGTGTCAAAGCCAAAAATAACACTCTTTGGTATGGGAGTACAAGAAGAAGCAATCGGGACCTTATTAGCCCCCATATCAACATTGTCTTAAGGACATTTCCTTTGAATATGGTTAGGCTAGACATATCTAAAACATTTATTCCTCTCCTCATCATAAAAACCACAATGCACCTGACCACAAAAATACTAAGGGGGATAAGATCAAATCGACTAAGCCTCACTGGCCTGAGACTGGGCACCTTGTGCCTTAAATCCAATGTTTCTCTAAAAATGATGATCACTAGATGGCTTAGGATATAGAGCACTAGCCATAGGATAGGAACCAGAATTGCCCTATTTTTCTTAGACCATTCCCCACTATCTCTATCAAAATATTGCTGATCTCCACCCTAATCTGAATACTGAAACTTCTTACTTTGCCTTTTACTTACCTCTGAATTCTTCTTCTTTTCATCCTCCACTTATTACATATACACCATAAGCCTAGAGATGTTTATATCATTTTTCAACAAAACGGCTTTACACTCCAACACCAAGTCTCGAGACAAGCTTAAAGCAAATTTTCTCATCTTAGCCCTCATATTAGACACTAGAATAGGAGCATAATTGGTAACTAATGAAACTTCAAGGTATACTCTTTCATAGATATCTTGTCTTAATTTAAATTCATAAACTTATCAGCCTTCACCTCCTTTAACTCCTGAGGAAATAAGTAATAAAGAAAAGCACAGAGAAATCCTCAGATGATGCTAACTCTGCATCATCTCCCCTAGATTGATACCACTCATTATATCACTGATACGCCACATCCTTCAGCAGGTATACAGTGAACTCCATACCTACAAAATAAAAAATATGTATTATATGAAGAATATTCTCTATCTCATCTATGAAACCTTGAGGATCTTTCTCAACCTTAGAACTAGTAAAGTTCGAAGGATTCAACCTAAAAAACTGACCAGCTCTACTGTCCTAAGAAGAATTTACAACAACTTCAACAGACCCAACTAACGTGACTGAGATATCACTAATTATGTTAACAGATAAATAGAACGACGAAACTCAGTATTGGTAATATTTCCTGGAGGTGACCAAGTAGGAGTATTACTAATGGTAAAAGGATTGGTTAGGACTGGTGGAACTCTACTAGGGCAATCAGAAGCAACGACCCTAGACCGAATCTAAACTCCTTGAGTAAGATTAGCCCTGCCCATATTATCCTCAAGTAGGATAGAGAAGCTTCTATGAACATCAAATCTTTTGGGAGGCATGATCTGAAAAGCAAACAAATAGAAATTAAAGGATATTTCAAGACCTTTGAATCTATAGCTCGATAGTAGATTATAGGAAATAGAAACATTCCTAAATACCTCATAGCCTCTCCCTTATAAGTATGATGCACCACATACCTATAAAAGAGACTCTACTTGACATGTCTTTATGAATAACCAATGACAGAAAACACAGGCTCTGATACCAACTTTGTCACGATCCAAACCAGGGCCTAGCCATAATGGGTATCTCAAGTCCAATAAGGATCGAAGACCACCCCCTGCACCTAACCAAATAGAATGTCATACATTAATATAGAATACATTCAAAATATATAACAAGATAGCAGAAGATAAGCTCAAAGAATTTTAGACATGTTTATAATTGAAGATTGGTAACCGACAAAAAATAACCAACCATCATCACCAAGTCCATAGTAATACATAATGCCTTCTAACAAAACTGAAATCAGTAAAGTGTTGGACATGCCCTTGAATCTGACAATGACTAAGATAATGTTAATATGAACTCTTTAATTCTAGTCTATGAAAGGAAATCGATGAAATAACTAAGTTTTTTAGAGAATGAAAGCTCCCCACTTCACCACTAATAACCGACGAACCAAGCTGATATACCTAGCACTATGAAGAAAAAGTAGAAATATCTCTAGTTCCTGCATTGCATAGGGAAATAGTGTCTAGAGATAATTAGTGGGTTGAGCACTAGCATATAACTCAGGGGGTGGGGATAAAATAATACCATGAACCATATTTTCAAAACCATTCAAGCCAATGCCATAATTATATATGCGTATAAACATGTCATACCGAGAGAGGGAACGAGGTTTAGCATGAAGTAAAATTTTATCCTGGCCTATGTAGCTAAATTATCATAAATAGGCACCTACACACTATATGGGTTCAGCTCCTCCTGCTAAAAGGGTCTTAGTGCGTGTTAGCCGCACGAACCAGAGGTATCAAGGAAGAACAGGGAATGACCTGACCCCACATCAGTCCAAGATACAAATATATCAATAGTGTGAACTATGCACATAGGTCATCAAGACCAAACCTCATGTCGACAAATATGAGTTTTCAATACAAGTCATCTAAGACCCAAACCTTTACTTTACTACATAACCCCCATTAAGCCTAATTTAAACAAAGTTTCACATAAATCATTTATTAACAATGAACCAACCATTAAGTCACACCATGGGTATCATCATACCCTTATACTTGCAAGCCTACCTCTATGCCACAACAATCACATTATCTTGGGGGAATGCCTCAACTCACTTTGTTTATTAAATCATATCATAGCCAATAAAGGCTTTCAAAATCCATGTTCATTGTTAACCATTTATGCAATGCAATAACTTAAGTGAGTAATTCAAACCAAGTGACAATTCTACGATTCAAAATCATTTATACAAGTGGGTTGAGGGAACACCATTATTTAAAACCAATTCTAATTTCAAAATAACAATTTGTGAGAAACCATGACCCCTTTTATTTATTCACCATACCCATGCACCCTACAAGTTTAAAACTATTATTAAAGTATAAATAATACATAATAGATCATGGAAAAATAATTTAGGAATCAACCATGTCAAAACCCTTAACCTTGACAAAACCCACATTCAAATCCATACAACTTAAACCATGTAAAACATATGATTTTCATAAATTAAGAATTGGAGAAGAGTGACATGCTTGAAATATCCAAGTTTATGAAAAGAAATCAACCCTTGTGCCCTTAGATGAACTACTTCTTGGAAACCCTAAGTATCTTGACCTTGGAGAGTTTAGGGAGAAGATAGCATGTTTTGATTATGCTATGAATAAGAAATAACCCCTTACAGTGCTTTATGGTTATGGGGTCTAAGTAAGGGAAAAAAGGGAATTGACCATAATACCCTTAATAAAAAGACTATAAATCCTCAAGTCATAGTCAAGACAGTACCCCTGGCACCCCACTAGTCTAGCTACGAGTTGTACTTACGACTTGTAACTAGTCCCTATGACTCGCATGCTTCACCCATCATTAAGACAGAAACTTTTGAGGCATACACTAATCACCTTACTACTACCACTTAACAACTCGACATGAGACCTTAATACTAGTGAGGTCCTAGTTATAGTCAAAGTAAAAACTCAAGGCCTGCCTACTGGCTAGGCTATGTTTGTGTTCTTAAGATCCGTCAAGACTCCCTATGACTCGGAAGGAGAGTCATAGTCTGGGCTGTGAGGATAAAATTTCAGAAATTTTCAAGGACCAAAAATCTAGCATGTTACACATCCATCAGCAGACAGATAGTTAGGCTGAGCGTACCATTCAAACATTGGAAGATATGTTGAGGGAATCTATTCTGGACTTTAAGGTAAGTTGGGATGATCATTATCTTATATTGAGTTTGCCTATAATAATAGTTATCATACAAGTATTCAAATGGCTCCATTTGATGCACTGTATGGGCATAGATGCAAGTCACCTATAGGCTAGTTTTCAGGTTGGTGAAGTGGCCTTGGTTGGGCCAAACTTGGTTCTTGAAGCTATAGAAAAAGTTCATTTGATTTGTGAGAATTTGAGAACAACTCAAATTTGCCAGAAGTTATATATAAATGTGAGGAGGAGAGAGCTAAAGTTTAAAGTGGGTGATTGGGTGTTCTTGAAGGTGCCGCCCATAAAAGGGATAGTGAGATTTGGGAAGAAGGGAAAGCTTAGTCCCTAATTTATTGGTCCTTATAAGATAGTGAAGCGTGTTGGAAACGTTGCATACGATTTAAACATTTTACCAAAATTAGCAGTTGTTTATCCAATTTCTATGTTTCGATGCCAAAGAGGTGCATTGGGGAGCTATCATTAGTACTCCCCATAGAAAGTATTAGGGTCAAGGATAACTTGTCCTATGAGAAAATCCCAGTAGAAATTCTTGATAGGCAAGTTCGAAGGATAAGGAATTAGGACGTAACGTCAGTAAAAGTTCTCTAGAAAAACTAGTCAGTTGAGGGAGAAACCTAGGAAGTAAAGGCAGATATGATGACCAAGTACCGTGACCTTTTCTCTTCAAATTTAGTCCCTACTTGGGGCAATTAGTTTCTTTCTTCAGCAAATGATTTCTCTCTCAGACCATTTAGTTATTTTTGTAACATCATATCATACATTCTTGAGTTAATTAAGTTAAGTTCATATATCAATTATAAGTCCAGTTATCAGCTCAGTATGGAAATTTTAGCTTTCCCCCTAACTTTTCTTTTAAATTACTCATCATTTAGGGATGGATGATCCCAAGGGGGATAATTTAGCACCTCGATGTTTTTTTATGCTTAAAATATGCATAAAAAGAGCCTTTAGGACCCTAATATTAAAGATAAATCACTTTATGATGGGTTTAAATGGGTAGGTGATGTTTTTAGGCTTAGGAAAGATCCTTAAGTTGCTAAATAGGTACTATGTGGAAGCCTCACACTGCAAAATAGCATGCAATAGGCTACTGTATCAGGTCTGCACGGGGTCCACTTCACGAACCTCCAAGTTTTCCCTAGGGTCGTGCCGTGAACCTATTAGTCTGCGATGAGGGTTACACCATGAACCCTCTCCTTCTGTGCATCAAGATTGTTTTATTTTTTATTTTATTGTAAGGGAATGAGGGTCTTTTCACACCCCTAAGTTATTCCAAATCCTTTATGTTCATGTATAGGGTCTTAGAAAAATGACTTCAATCATGAGACAAATACTTTTTTCCTCTTCTTCATCAGTTATGAAATATATTATTCTCTCCACCCTGAAGAGATAAAGAGGTAGGGTTTCTTTAAATAATTCACCTCCCAAAGTTCTAAATTCAAGCTCCCTCCAAAAATTCAAGAAATTTAGGTATGTGGGGTTTGAACAAGGCTACCTCTTCATCCTTGTGCTCAAAAGTTTGGTTTTTGTCTGATTTTGAAGAAAGTGATTTACTAGGATTGATACCCGTTTTCCTATGGTTTGAACTATTGATGCTTACTCATGTATAGAACATTACTTTGAATATGGTTTATGCATACATATGTTTTAAATCCCTGAAAGTGAGCTTGAGTATTGAGTTTGATATTTTCCATAAGATGATGAATGATTTCAAGTTTAAGCATAAGTTAGTGAGTTACAAGAAGTTCAAGTTTATAAGTTCAATTTATAACATTATTAAATTTCGGTTTTGATCTTATGATCTCAGTTAAGACTCAAAATCCACAATTTTTCTCATGAGTATGATTTAAGTAAAAGAATCATAGCTGGTCTTCAGTTTATAAACCCATATGCTATTTTAAAGTGGATTTCATAAGTATGAGCATATAAGTATTTTCTTAGGTGTATAGTTAGCATAAATAAGGGAATGTGGGTTTAGCATATCCTATTTCCTAGAAAATTCGTGCCCTCGTAGGTTTAAGATACCTCACTAGAAAGTGTCTCCCCACCTCACCCGGGCTAAGTATAGTGATCACTTTAAGTTAAGGTTCTATACGATGGCAAGGGTAGAATAAAACTCCCCAACGTGGGTAAGACATTGGACTCCATAATAACTCACATGGTTTATGTCAGTTAGAAGAGTCTCCCTCAAAGAAAGATAAAAGTAAAGATTTTAGAATTTAAGAGTAGTGACTCACAAGCTTTACTTGTGTTTTGTTCTAAAATTATTGATATATCATCATAGCTTGCAATTTTAATCTTAACTAAGGTAAGTTTATCCACACTTAGAATGCATAATTTTGAGATTTTACATTAATCCAATTTTACCCAAGCATTCACCCTATATACTCAGTGCATTCCAGAAATACAGACCCACATATGTCTATGTGATACATTGTTTCATAATGTAGGTTTTGGTGTTCGTCCCCAGAAGCACAATTTACCGTGAGCATCAATTCCTATATCCTGATAGTTGATGAGTCCTCATAGTTTGAGGGCCAAGTTTATGATGCTTTCAAATATTCAATACTATTTTGTTAGTTATTTAGTTTTCAGTCTGGGTCAATATGGGTCTGTCCCAGTGGCTCTTCAGTTATCAAAGTACAGGCTTTTACAGACTAGTTGAGTTGTGTTTCGTTCAGTTTTCCAAATATTTAAAGATTTCTAAGCTACATTATTTTAGTTGAGATTATTTATTTTGTTTGATTTCCACTTAAAGTTTTATTCAGTTTTGTTTATGTTTTGAGTTTACATCAATGAAAGTCAGTGCTGAGTAAGTATCATGGGTTATCTTGGGACTATTCATAGCCTTAGGCACCGTGTGACATCCAGGGGACACTCTCGATGTGTTATAGATTTGGAGTTGGTGACTAGGTATTTTGCCATGTACCTACCATAAAGGGTGTGATGAAGTTTGGGAGAAAAGACAAGCTGAGCCCCAGATATGTTGGACCATTTGAGATTCTTCACACAGTTAGTGAGGTGTCTTATGAGTTAGCCTTACCCCCAGATTTTGTTGTTGTCCATTTGTTTTTTCTTAATTATATGTTGTGGCAATATATTCTTGACCTTTCTCATATGCTTAGATGGGACTCGATTAAATTGGATGAGCAATTAACCTTCGTGGAGGAGCCTGTGCTCATATTAGCTAGTGATGTTAGGCGGTTGTGCACTAGAGAGAGTCCAGTAGTTAAGATTCAGTGGAGGCACTACCCCATAGAGGAGGTCACTTAGAAGATCGAGAGCAAGATGCAGACCCACTATCCTCACCTATTCGAGGTTTCAAGTATATTCTAATCCTATACTTTCACAGACGAAAGTTCTATTAGTAGTGGATAGACCCTCCATGTAATTTTCTGTATTTATGCTTATTTTCATTTTTTAGAGATTTTATATAGTTTCCCCAAGTCATTTATTACTTTCTTGAACTGAAAAATCATTTACTGGGCAGTTCGTTTTGTTTTAGAGCCAAATCTCTGTTTTGAAGTTTTTGTTGTTTCAAATTAGCAATCGAGAAAAAAATTTAGTCAAACGACCTCGTATGCTGATTATGACCATTCCAACTATTGTGGAATGTAAATTTTAGATTAGAAGGACCCTTGGTTTGGGTACGAAGGATCCTAAGCTCATTTTGGGCTATTGAGAAAAAGTTAAGAAAAATAGCAAGTGTTGTGGGACCCACTTTTCATCAAAAAGATCTCGGATGGAAATTTTGGCTACCCCATTGAGTCTGGAACATTGAATTTGATAGTGTAGAATAATTAATTTGTATATGTGGGATTTTAGATGAATCCCGAGGGGTTGGCAGAGACTTGGAAAAATAAGCCGGTGTCTATTGCATCACATACGCGACCATCCAATTGCTTGAGCGACCTGGCTTGGACCCACTGGTATCTCATAAGTGAGGCACATGTTACATAAGCAATTAAGTGATACCAGCATCGCTTACGCGACTTGTGTTGAGATGACGAGTGTATCTTAAGCAAGACTGGGTTGCTTAAGCGACCCAATGTCTGCTTAAGCGACATTTGTGGACCTAGAAAGGGTATAAATACCCCTACTTAACTCAATATTGGTTAAAAGTTAGTGTAATAGGAACTCTATAAGAATGACAAGTTTTTAAATAATCATACGTAACATTCCATCTAGTATCACATTCTTCAGGCATCAATATCGGTCTTAGTCCATTTTGTTCACATTTAACTTTAAATTCTCTAAATTTTTTTTCGATTATTTGCTTGAATAAAGCCAATAACAAACCGGATTTTTTCAATATAAAGCTCAAAAAATTCAAGACCATCTTGTACAATTAAATTATATATATGACAAGCACACTTAACATGAAATATTTCAGGTAACGGCGGAGAGAGACTAGCTTTTAACTTTGTAATAACAGTCTTGTTGTTAGAAGCATTATCAAAAGCAATACATAAGACTTTTTTTCAATACCATAAAATTTTGCAACTTTACTAATCAAATCAGCAATAAATTCTCCAGTATGTCTATGATCTTCATCATACAAAAAAACTAGAATACGTTTTTGAACAACAAAATTACTATCTATGAAGTGACAAGAAAGGGTTAAATAATTATTTTTATTAACAGCACGACCAAGATCAGAAGTTAGAGCCATTCTACATTGAATATTTTTTAACAATGTAGATAAATAAAAAACATATTGTGAATGAAGTCTAAAAATATTGGCCTGACAAGTACTTCTAGGAATACCATTAAACATCGGATTATAAATTGCTTGAATATAATGAATTAAAATATCTGAAGAAGGAAAACTGAAAGGCAAACAACCCACACCTACTATTTTTGCTATTTTTTCCCGGTCCCTCAATTTATTATAATTCTTAATTACCTGACCAGTTGATGGGTCCATTCTAGTTTGTGTTGGCCCACCAACAGCCTCTCCACCTTGTGCAATAAATAACTCTCTTTGGTGATTATCTCATATATGTCTCATTAATGTACCCGTACTCCCTTGATTGCCTCCTCTTTTATGCTCGTATACTTGTTGACAAATATTGCATTGCACCTTAGTTTCTCCTTCTATACGTGTAAAAAATTCCCATGCAATACTAGTTGGTGTACGAGCTTTTGGGGCACGGGGAGGACGGGGAGGGCAATTAACCGATTCAGATCTAACATTAGCATTTCCTACTGCGGGTGTCTCACCAATATTTTCATCATCTTCATCTAAATTAACTGCATCTACTTCATTTTCTTCTTCTATACCATAATTTTCCTGATCTTCCGCATAATCTATATCGTGAGCACCTACACCACTTCTTCCTCAAAAGGTTGACTAAGCGGTACCAGAGGCACATGGGTATATCTACTACTTGAACTACCTATACTGCTAGTAATTCGCTTTTTACTACCACTACCACTTTCGGGACAAAAATGTTTAACACTTTTACCAAGGTTTCTTAATTTATCCATAATATAAATTAAACTAAAAAAAATTCAAAACACACAAAAATAATAAAATTAAATATTTAACAATTAATACACTAATTAAAAATTAAAAGTAAGAGATGGAATGACAATATCAAATTTTAAAAGTATCCGAAAGTTGCGACTTTAGAAAACTTCCACTTGTATTTGTAATCGCAAAATTAAAAAATAAAATTAAGCACTTTAGGAGATATGTAGAATATTTTAGAGAGAATGAGATTTGAGAGAATGAAAATTATGTGGAAAATGATTTGAAAGTGTAGGGTATTTATAGGATTTTTTTGTTTTTTAAAATATATTTTCAATTAAAAAAATTAATAAAAAGGGCCAAATAGCCGTTTGAGGCTCCAAATGGACATAAAGTCGTTGGGCCCAACGACTACTTTGGCCTAAACGATCAAATTCTAATTTTTTAAAAAAATAAAATAAAATAATCGGGTTGGTTGGGGTCGGCTAACTGTGGGCCTGGTCCAGGTTGGGTCCAGGCCGGGTCAACTGGGCCCAACAAAAATTGGCCCAAACTGAGTCCGCATCCCTACAGCCTGGGGGCTGACCGGGCTGGGTCTAACCGCAACTGGGATATGTAAAATTAAAAATTGAAGAAGGGAAAGGAATAAAAGAAAGTATAAAAAGTGGAATTCGAAGATAGTGCAGTGTCAGGGAGGGTTAGTCATTATACTTATATGTACCATATTCATCCCCAAGCCTACATTACAAACAAATAAAGTAACATAATGATCCTATTTTGACTGTCTAAAATCTAAGGAATAGAATATAGGGCAAGCCAGTGGCACTAAATGTACATAGCGTGACATCTTTATGAGAGTGCGAGATTTGATTCAGTATCATTTTTAATAGACATTGCATATGTTGAATGTTGGAACTTCTTTGACGTGAGGGCATAGGGGATATATTCTAGTTGTTACTCTCTTGGATAGTGTCATTTGTTTAAGTGTTGGGTCATCCACTATTAATTTAATGTCATGTATTGATGCCTTTGTGTTATAGTGTTTTGTTTATAAATACACTATACTTGTTAATGTTAAATGATATTGGAGGGTATTGAACTATGATTTGGTTGCATGCTGAAAATTTGTTTGTTTTGAAAATTTAACTATCTTAGTATTCTAAGGTTTCTCTAGGTTAAGCGTCTTTAGAAATGTAGTTTATTTTATTTTCCTGAAGACATCCAAATGTTCTCAGTTCCAGGTGTTGACGTGCCATAAAATTATGACATTTTGAGATACTTAAATGATGAATATTTGTATGTACAGGGGGCATTTCTATGTGAATATAATGGCTTTTCAGGTGTTTGCGGGTTAAAGAGGTCTCGAAAAGTGGAATGCTGGATTTTGGATAATCAAAGGTATCAGATGATCATTGCCACACCCGTTGGATCAAACCATGGTTTTACTTGGGCCTCATAGGAAGAACCACAGAAGTGACCCTTAGTTGTTGCTCAAACAAGAAGCTTCCACCATTGTACATTAATCATATAATAGTACCATCTGATCGTGAGAAAGAGGCCCTAAGAACATGTATGCAAAACCTAAGGAGAAAGAGGATCAGACGATGTGTTCCCACCTCTGTACTTAGAAATGAAAATATTTCTTTGAGGTCGTGCGATTAAAAGAAAAAAGTAGAGTTTGCAAAAGTTGAAGTGGAAGATGATCAGACAACCAATTTTTATAGTCATATTTTGATATCACAGAGCTATGCAAGAACTGTACCATTTAAGACCTGAAGATGCCAAAGTCCCTGATGAAACCATGGGCAGCAAAGGACGATTGTGGTATGTAACTACGATTGTACCTTCCACTCGTTCAATTGTGATCGACTCAGATTTTCTATTTTTTCAGGATAGGTTTTGTTTTTTCTATAAACTCTCTTAGTCTCTTTATTTTGTATGTTTACGTTCTATTACATTATTGTAGGGTTCTAAGGCACATAATTGGATTTTTAATTTCATAAATACTTTTTAGATTTAATTCAAAATAAGATTCTGGAGTTTTTCTTATTATTCTTGTAAGTTATAATTATGTTTTCTTCTATTAATCCTTTTTCTGTTCTTGCAATTTTGAGTGGCTAAACACTACAACTAGGGATGTGAGGAACCATGATGGATTAATGAAATAGGGTTCATATTACAGTGTAATATTTAATCAGTGTCCACATATATTGATTGTTTCCTTGATTTTGAATGTTTTTTTTTTATGGTGCCCAATGTTAAAACTCACCTAATCTATATTCCGGATGAAATGATAAGTACCGATGGGAATAAGGGAATAAACAACAGAAACTTGGAGCTATCAACCAACACATAATAGCTTAAGCCGATAATATGATATAGCTATCTGGGATTCAAGATAACGCTTGGGAACGTAGGCTTGGGAGAAGAGAAAACTACTTAAGGACACTACTTAGATAAGAGCGTAAAGTTGTTCTAAGTGTACATAACCTATCGATTTTGTATACCAAACACTGGTAGGAATTAGGAAGTACGAAGGTCCTATGGAGTTATGAAGTTACTGGGAAACACAATCTTAGTGATTTTCTCATATTGATGAAAAATCAAACAAATCAACAACTTATTACTACTGAATTGCTTATTACAAACCCCCCTCTTTTGTTGAAAATTTTCCTTGATTGCCTTGACGTACATATTAATTGATAACTCGATCTATTCCCTGAGGGATCGACCCCAACCTTGGTTGGGTTTTGTATTTGACAACGATCGCTTTATTCTTCATTGAGAGATGTAATTTGGTGACATCCATTGTCTTTAATACAAACTTAGTGATGGACATTGAATTATGGTGTATGTTCAGACAATTCGATTCATTTTATGCAAATTCGAGTCGATTTACAAGATTTTTGGTACATAAATAACTATATATTATTGAACCAAAAAGATTTTTGTATAATTCAATTTAATTCTTGATCAAATTCTATTGAACGAAAATGAGAAAAAAATAAATACAAAAACTAAATTTTTGAGTATACAACTACACACCTTCAGTTCAAATATTAATATACTTGCAAAATCTAACTTATAACAAATTATATTAAAAAAGCATGAGCTAAAGAAGTTTCTATAAGGTATCTTATCAACTACAAGTAAAGATAAATATTTCATAACGAAAACACACAAAGTATGCATAAAAACATTAATTTTTAAAAAATTAATGTAGGGATAAAATCAAAAACTCTTAATAAAGTGCAACAAAAATAGTTAATAAACTCGCACAAAACGACCCTTATCCCTGTTACTTTTATTTAAAAAATTAAGGGGGGGGGGGTGTGAGTAAAATCTACCTTGAAGGGATAAAGAAGGGAAAGATTATAATCACATTCAATCGAATATTTTTTTCAAAAAGAAATAAATTAGATAAACAAAGTAATAAATGGACTGCATTAGAACAACTATGAAAATACAAAAATGAAAAATATAAAAGAAACTAAAAGAAGAAAAGAAACAAGAAAAGAGAGAAGGCAAAAGAAAGAAAAACTTATGCGTACCGATGATAGTTTATTTATATATATACACATATATACATATGTATATGTGTGTGTGTGTGTATGTATATATGTGTGTGTGTGTATGCATATATCTATGTGTGTATGTGTGTGTATGTATGCATATGAAAAAGTTTTAGCGGATGGTCCGCGTGTCGTGGCACCCTCACCATAGAACATAGATCGGACCCTGTTATTATATATATACATATATATATGTATATATATGTGTGTGTATATATATATATATGTATGTATATATTATAACGCCCCAAAATCTGATTCTTGGGATGCCACACAGTGCTCCGAACTACAAGTAGTTCAGAGCTAACCCTGGCTACCTTTTTCTAAATCTAAATCTCAAATTCGGGAAGGTATGAATGAAAAATCATAATAAATGTGGAAACTGTCTGAATTATCTGGGTATATCTGAATCATACTAATCTCAAAAGTCTAATAAAGCAAATGCTGAAAATTTGAATACTGTAACTGATATCTAAAATTGAATATAGTAGTCCAACAAACCTCTACTAACTGAATCCAGAGAGTCACTGGGACAGGCCCCCAGCTGACTCAAACTGTCTGAAATGAATATGAAAATATCTATTAATAAATAGAAAATATAAATAGTTAAGTCCCCGAACTATGAGGACTCCCCAACTATAGAAATGTAGATGAGATGCTCGAAAATCACTCGTGCTCCTAAGGCTGAGCACCTAAACCTACATTATGAGACAATGTAGCACCTACACATATATATGGATCAATACTTTGTTGACTTACTGAGTATATAAGGGTGAATGCAATAAGTGAGAAATATCATCAAAAGTTATAAAATCATGCATGCTAAATGTAAATGACTCAATAGGCTTGAGTAAAATTTGAAATCTGAAGATCATAAATCATAAATAATAAAGCATATACTGTAAATCTTGTGAGCTATTACACTTTGTTCTGAAATCTGCATTCTGTTCATAATCTCAAATCATATAGGCTAAGTGAAATCTGAAAACCTTAAAATCTTTACTGTTAGGGAGGTTCTCTTAACTGACATAAACCATGTAAGATACATGGAGTCCAATGTCTTGACCTCCTAAGGAAAAAACATCACGTTGGGGAGAGGTATCATACTCTTGCCAGGGTGTATAAACTAATCCAGGTGATCGATCACAAGTTAAAACTGTCATCCATATAGAAATGGGAAAATCTGATAATCTGTACCTACGTTGGCTACGTAGTTCTGTGGAATATAGGGCACTCTAATCCCACACTTCCCGTTCGATGCTAAATACTACTCCCTTTTTAAATTTATATTCTCAAACCATTGGAAATCCACTTTTAAAACTAACATAAGGGTTCATATGGAAAACCAATCATTCGTTTATATGAGTAAATTTGTATATAAAGTTAATCTGAGTTATGTAAACTGTAATAATTTGTAAAGTAGATTCCAAAGCTAAAATAATGATCGAAAGATCAAAGCTTTACTGAAAAACTATAAATAATCTGCTCATAAGATGCTTAAAGCATCATCTTTCTGAAAATCATAAAATCAATCTTATGCTTAAAGCATCATCGTTCTGAAAATCATAAAATCAATCTTGGAAAAATAATCCATGCTTCAATCTCGTGTTAAAACATCATAATATTCATGCTTGGTAATGTAAACATTCATAACTCAACTTAAAATCTGAAAATTTCAGCAATATGGATGAAAATATGAACATAATCATGTAATTCAACTTCTAAATCATTGGAAATCTCATAAGCTTGTAAACAACATTAATAGGTATAAACACTAACTTCAATTTCATGAAAACTCATATAAAATTTAGTAAATTCATAATTAAAATAAGTTTTGGGTATAAGGATGAAAGGAGTATCCTTGTTCATAACCCCACATACCTTAATTGATGATCTTTGATGAAAAACTTGAATCTTAGATTCCTATAAATGCTTTGAAGATGAATTCCTAGAGCTCTTGTGTTGGGGATCCTCAATCTTGAATTTTTTTGAAGAATTAATGGAGGAATTTGGATTTCTTGGGGAGAAAGTTTGATGAACTAGGGTTTTGCTTGAGAGAGATTTAATGAAAAGTAGATGTAAAGTGCTTTGAAGGGGTTTAATTCATTGTTTAAGACGGATTAGGGACTGGGAGAATGACCAAAGTATCCTTTTTCTAATAATTAAACAGATTGAAAAACACACATTTTTCCAACCTGGATGGACACCACGACGCGCCACTATCACGGTGGCTAACTGGAAATTGACAAATAGAAACTAGGCAGACTCCGCGAAGTGGAGCCATCGTGGTGCCCCTTTAGAATGCCAGTTTGGCACATGGCATGACACGCCACTATTGTACTGGACCTCTGGAAATTAACAAATGAGAAATTGGCCCTCTCTGTGATACGCCAATATCATAGAGGGCCACTAAAAATTGACAATCATCATTTAAACCCTCAACGTGATGCGCTAGTGATCGAAATAATGGTATTTT
Organism: Capsicum annuum; assembly: GCF_002878395.1. Taxonomy (NCBI): domain Eukaryota; kingdom Viridiplantae; phylum Streptophyta; class Magnoliopsida; order Solanales; family Solanaceae; genus Capsicum; species Capsicum annuum. The sequence goes on along the minus strand of NC_061114.1, from coordinate 129,414,883 downwards.
ACAATTGGAACATAAAATAGCCATAACTCCTTCACTGAGTATCGAATTTAGGCGAATTTGGCATCGATGAAAAGCTTATTAAATTTCCCATGCAATGGAAAGTCTAAATCTGAAGAATTAGATACAAGATAAATAGTATTCATTTCAGAAGATATCTCTTAATGTTCTAGGGATGAATTTAAGCTAAGAAGGTATGGGGTATTACAATATCTCCCCCTTGGAAACATTCATCCTCGAATGTTGCTAGTTAGACTAAGAATACTAAGGAAATTTGAGACTATAAGCTATCATGCACTACTGAAATAAATTGTTCAACTGAATCTAAATCATTCTAAGCTTCTAAGTAATTTTGTGAGTGCATGAAATTACATGAGGACAACTATATAGCTGAATATATGAATAGAAAAGAACTATAACAAGGGAGAGTATTACCTTCGGCTAAATCTGAGTTTAAGGAGAACAGGTGAGGGTACTTGGTTTGCATATCTGCTTCTGCTTCCCAAGTAGCACCCTCAACAGACTGATTTCGCCAAAGAACTTTGACCAAAGAAACTTCTTTATTTCTCAGTCGACGGACCTGATGATTTAAAATCTCAACTGGAATCTCTTCATAAGAAAGGTTTTTCATTTAGCCTATAGGGGCTAATTCTACACTCTCCTCTTCAAAAACATGCATAATTTGGGTGATCTTCTTCACCTCATCTAGATAGAGCCATGGGTCCTTACCTGCCTTCGACCCAAAGAACTTTGGCGGATTCATCCTCATAAAATCTCAAATTCTGGCTGCGGCTAAGTCCCCATCTTGCTGAGGTGGGGCTACAGCGCAACGATTACCCTGAACGTTAGCTGTCACATCTTGGGATAGTGCCGAAAAGGCAGCCCAAAACTCTGCATGTGACACATTCTCATTCAAAAGATCTGTGGGCTGAGGTGGCTGATTATTGTTTCTGTGTGTGTTAGCTCGATGAAGAGGCATTTTCTGTCACATAAAAGCATAAGTTAGCAACAGATAGTGATACTGAATGCACAATAGATCATGAAAGAAGAGTTGTTTTCCTAAAATGGTCCATAGTCTCTTGCTCATAGATGTGGTGCACTTCACATCGATGATTAAGACTCTATGTAACGCAGCTTATCTGAATTCCTAGGACTCTCTATACCTTAGGCTCTGATACCAAGTTTGCAACGCCTTAAAATCTGATTCCCCTGATGCCATACGGCTCCTAAATATAAGTAGTTCTGACTAACCCTAGCTACCTTTTTCTAAATTTGAATCTCAAATTCGGAAAGGTATGAATGAAAAATTGTAATAAATGCAAAAACTGTCTGAATTATCTTGGTATATATGAATCATACTAATCTCAAAAGTCTAATAAAGCAAATACTGAAAATCTGAATATTGTAACTGAGATCTAAAACTTAATCTAATAATTCGACAAACCTCTACTAATTGAATCTAGAGAGTCACTGGGACAGTCCCCCAGCTGACTTAAACTGTCTGAAATAAATACGGAAACATCTATTAATAAACTGAAAATATGAATAGTTAAGTCCCCAAACTATGAGGACTCACCAACTGCAGAGATATAGATGAGATGCATAAAAATCACTCGTGCTGCTGAGGCTGAGCACCTGAACCTACATTATGAGACAAGTAGCACATAGACATATATGTGGATCAGTACTTTGATGATGTACTGAGTATATGGGGGTGAATACAATAAGTGAGCAATATCATCACAAGATTATAAAATCATGCATGCTAAATGTAAATGACTCACGTAGGCTTGAGTAAAATCTAAAATCTGAAGATCATAAATCATAAATAAGAAAGCATGTACTGTAAATCTTGTAAGCCATTACACTTAATTCTAAAATCTGCATTTTGTTCTTAATCTCAAATCATATAGGCTAAGTGAAATCTGAAAACTTATTCTGAAAATCTTTACTGTTAGGGAGGTTCTTTTAATCGACATAAATCATGTGAGATACATGGAGTCCATCGTCTTGACCTCCTAAGAAAGAAATCTCATATTGGAGAGAGGTGTCATACTCTTGCAAGGGAGTATAACCTAATCCAGGTTATAGATTACAAGTTAAAACTGTCATCTATATAGAAATAGGAAAATATGATAATATGTACCTACGTTGGTTATGTAGTTCTGTGGAAGATAGGGCACGCTAATCCCACACTTCCCAGTTGGTGCAAAATACAACTCTCCTTTTAAATCTGTATGCTTAAACCATTGGAAATCCACTTTTAAAACTAACAAAAGGATTCATATGGAAAACCTATCATGCATTTATATGAGTAAATATGTAAATAAAGCTAATCTAAGTTCTATAAACTGTAATAATCTGTAAAGTGGATTCCAAAGCTAAACCTGTGATTGAAAGATCAAAGCTTTACTGAAAAACTATAAATAATCTATTCATAAGATGCTTAAGCATCATCTTTCTTAAAATTATAAAATTAATCTTGGTAAAATAATCCATGCTTCAATCTCGTGTTAAAACATCATAATATTGATGCTTGGTAATGTAAACATTCACAACTCAACTTAAAATCTGAAAATTTCAGCAATATGCATGAAAATATGAACATAATCATGTAATTCAACTTCTAAATCATTAGAAATCTCATAAGCTTGTAAACAACATTAATGGGTATAAAACCTAACTTCAATTTCATGGAAACTCATATAAAATTCAGTAAATTCGTAATTAAAATAAGTTTTGGGCACAAAGATGAAAGGAGTATCCTTGTTCATAACCTCATATACCTTAATTGATGATCTTTGATGAAAAGCTTGAATCTTGGATTTTTGTAAATGCTTTGAAGATGAATTTCTAGAGTTCTTATGTTGGGGATCCTCAATCTTGAATTTCTTTGAAGAATTAATGGAGGAATTTGGATTTCTTAAGGAGAAAGTTTGATGAGCTAGGGTTTTGCTTGAGAGAAATTTGATGAAAAGTGGATGTAAAGTGCTTTGAAGGGGTTTAATTCACTGTTTAAGACAGATTAGGGGCTGGGAGAATGACCAAAGTACCCCCTTTTTAATAATTAAACGGCTTGAAAAACACATTTTTCTAAACTAGATGGCCACCGCGATGCACCACTATCGCGGTGGCTCACTGGAAATTGACAAATGGAAATTGGGTAAACTCCGCATCGCGGAGCCATCGTGATGCCCCTTTGTAATGCCATTTTGGCATATGGCGCGATGCACCACTATCGCGTTGGACCTCTGCAAATTGACGAATAGGAAATTGGCCCTCTCCGCGATGTGCCAATATCGTGGAGGGCCACTGAAAATTGACAATCTTCATTTAAACCCTCTACGCGATGCTCTAGTGACCAAAATGATGGTGTTTTACTACTGGAACTTAAATATCCATAACTCATTCACCGAGTGTTGGATTTAGGCAAGTTTGGTATCGATGGAAAGTTTATTCAATTTCCCACATAATAGGAAGTTTAAATCTGAAGAATTTCACACGATATAAATAGTATTCTTTTCGGAAGCTATCCCTTAACATTCTAAGGATGAATTTAAGCTAAGAAGGTATGGGGTATTACATATATGTGTGTGTGTATAAAAATTTTTTTACGGATGGTTCGAGTGTCGTGGCACTCTCACCATAGCACATCGATCGGACCCTGTTATGAATATTCTTGCCACTCTTTGTTAGTATGTTTTCTTTTCGTATTGGTTTGAAATACTTGGTAGTTGTTGAATCCTTCTTATCGTTAATCTAAGTGCTGATATTTGTGCTTTGTTTGTGTCAATTAATTTCTGGCCCACGGAGGGTAGCTCCTAAAAATTATGGAATTCATGTGTGATCTCCTATATTATTGCTAAATTTGCTAGAATATCTGCTAACGGGTTGCCTTTTTTGTACACGACCTTGCGTTAAGCCTGTCAACCAAGTCTGTCCGGTTCAAACCGGCACCGGTCCACTTGTTGTTACCGGTTTTTGAGCCGGTCCGATACCAGTTTAGCTTTTAACGAGCAGGTTCGGGCCAAACCTAATTGTAAATCATCAAAAAATAGACCAGGACCGACCCACTTAGCGTTAAACTGGTTTTGATCAAAATGTAAGAAAAAATTGAATTTACATGATTTTCCCAATATATACTATATTTACACACCTATATATGTACAATATAATATATATACTACTTAAAATACTATTTGAAACAATATATATATACAACATATATACACTATATATATACAACTTAAACCAATTAACGGGGCCTGGCAGGGTCAACCCAAAATCGGCCCGTGATTTTTAATCTGGTTGTGGGACGATCCGGTTCTGGGCCTAGTTTAATGGGCCAGTCCAGTTTTGGGCCCAACAGTAACTTTCTAAGAAACAATCCAGGACCAGCCCATTACACGGAACCCAGTCCAACCCGGGTAAACCCAGTCAAAACCTTAAAAGAAAAAATTTAGAAGTTTTTTCTCCAATATACACTATATATACCCACCTATATACATTTTAAATACGTTAAAAAATATACACACAATGTATATACACTATATATATAGTATATACTACATTAGAATTTTAAAAACATATACACATATACATAATTACACATGTAATCATGTATACGACTATACGCAAGTCATTAGTTAAATATATCTACTACTTTAGTCTTTAGAGTCAATAAAAAATATATACACATATATACGTACCATGCAATATATGTACTACTTTAAATAAAACATATATTACAATATATATACTACAATATATACACACACACACTATATATATACTTATATAGTTATATACTACTTTATAAAACATATACACATGTCTACGTTAAATATATAATACCTACTTTAGAGTCTATAGAAAATATATACACATATATATGTACCATTCAATATATGTACTACTTTAAATAAAACATATATTACAATATATATACTACAATATATACACACACACACTATATATAGTTATATACTACTTTATAAAACATATACACATGTATATGTTAAATATATACTATTTTAGAGTCTATAGAAAATATATACAAATATATACATACCATTCAATATATGTACTACTTTAAATAATATACATACAACATATAAACACTATATATATACTACTTTATAAAACATATACACATATATACGTTAAATATATGCTACTTTAGAGTCTATAGAATATATATATGCATATATACATACCATTCAATGTATGTACTACTTTAAATAATATACATACAACATATAAACACTATATATATACTACTTTATAAAACATATACACATGTATACGTTAAATATATACTACTTTAGAGTCTATACAAAATATATACACATATATACGTACCATTCAATATATGTACTACTTTAAATAAAACATATACTACAATATATATATACTACAATATATACACACACTAAATATATAGTTATATACTGCTTTACAAAACATATACACATGTATACGTTAAATATAGACTACTTTAGAGTCTATAGAAAATATATACACATATATACGTACTATTCAATATATGTACTACTTTAAATAATATACATACAACATATAAACACTATATATATACTACTTTATAAAACATATACACATATATACATTAAATATATACTACATTAGAGTCTATAGAAAATCTATACACATATATACGTACCATTCAATTATGTACTACTTTAAATAATATACATAAAACATATAAACACTATATATATACTACTTTATAAAACATATACACATGTATACGTTAAATATATACTACTTTAGAGTCTATAGAAAATATATACACATATATACGTACCATTCAATATATGTACTACTTTAAATAAAACATATACTACAATATATATTACAATATATATATATATATATATATATATATATATATATATATACTACTTTATAAAACATAGACACATGTATACGTTAAAT